>NC_134354.1:2339585-2543960 GCF_048569485.1 Anomaloglossus baeobatrachus | reverse complement strand
TCACCCAGTTACCCCCCACCCATGGTACCTGCCCCTTCTCCATTTTCTGCCTCTCCCAGTTGCCACTGTCCATGGTTCCCGGCCCTTCTCCATTTTCCTCCTCTCCCAGTTGCCCCTGCCCATGGTTCCCGGCCCTTCTCCAGTTTCCACCTCTCCCGGTTACCCTCGCCCATGGTTCCCAGCCCTTTTCTTTTTTCTGCCTCTCCCAGTTTCCCCCCACCCATAGTTACTGCCTGTCTCCAGTTTCCATCTCTCTCAGTTGCCCCCGCCCATGGTTCCCGGTCCTTCTCCATTTTCCTCCTTTCGCAGTTGCCCCCCGCCCATGGTTCCTGGTCCTTCTTCAGTTTCCACCTTTTCCGGTTATCCTTCATCCATGGTTCCCGGCCCTTCACCAGTTTCCACCACTCCCGGTTACCCTTCGTCCATGGTTCCTGCCTTTCTCCAGTTTCCACTTCTCCCGATTACCCTTCGTCCATGGTACCTGCCCCTTCTCCAGTTTACATCTCTCTCATTTGCTCCCGCCCACAGTTCCCGCCCCTTCTCCAGTTTCCGCCTCTCCAGTTGTTCTCGCCCATGGTTCCTGTCCCCTCCTCTGGTCCACCTCTCCCAGTTTCCCCTCCCATGGTTCCTGCACCCTCAGTTTTCACTTCTCCCGGTTACCCTTCGCCCATGGTTCCTACCCTTCTTTAGTTTCCACCTGTCTCGGTTACCCTTCGCCCATGGTTCCTTCCCCTTCTCCAGTTTCCACCTCTCCCGGTTACCCTTCGCCCATGGTTCCTAGCCCTTCTCCATTTTCCGCCTCTCCCGGTTACCCTTCGTCCATGGTTCCTGCCCTTCTCCATTTTCTGCATCTCCCGGTTACCCTTTGCCCATGGTTCCCGCCCCTTCTTCACTTTCCACCTCTCTCGGTTACCCTTCGCCCATGGTTCCTACCCTTCTCCAGTTTCCACCTCTCCCGGTTACCCTTCGCCCATGGTTCCTACCCTTCTCCAGTTTCCTTTTCTCCCGGTTACCCTTCGCCCATGGTTCCTACCCTTCTCCAGTTCTCCTTTTCTCCCAGTTACCCTTCGCCCATGGTTCCTACCCTTCTGCAGTTTCCACCTCTCCCAGTTACGCTTCGCCCATGGTTCCTACCCTTCTTCAGTTTCCACCTCTCTTGGTTACCCTTCGCCCATGGTTCCTACCCTTCTCCAGTTTCCACCTCTCCCAGTTACCCTTCGTCCATGATTCCTACCCTTCTCCAGTTTCCACCTCTCTCTGTTACCCTTCGCCCATGGTTCCTGCCCTTCTCCAGTTTCCACCTCTCTCTGTTACCCTTCGCCCATGGTTCCCGACCCTTCTCCAGTTTCCACCTCTCTGTTACCCTTCGCCCATGGTTCCCGACCCTTCTCCAGTTTCCGCCTCTCCCAGTTGCCGCCGCCTACGGTTTCCGGTCCTACTACATTTTCCGCCTCTCCCAGTTGCCCCGCCCACGGTTTCAGGCTCTGGCGGTTTTCTTGCAGTGAGCGCGGTGAGTTCTCGGAGGAGGCGGGCTTCATTGTGAAGAGCGCGTTGACCGGGATGATGATCGGCATGGTGTATGGCGGTGTTCCAGCAGCCCGCTTCAGCCGGGAGCAGTTTATAAAGCACAGCCAGGCGGAGGTTTACCGTCACCGGATTGAGGCTGTGGTGAGGATGATGGGGTTAGATGACGGTGTGTTTTTTTGGTGGCTCACCCCATCACATGACCACGTTTCTGTGTCTCCCGCAGAGGTCGGTACATAATGCTGCCATCCGGAGCTTTCTACGGTACGGATTCCGTTGGGGGTGGAGAGTTGCAGCTTTTGTTAGCATCTTTAAGTAAGTGCCCCCCCCCATACTTATCCCCAGAGTTATGTCTGTGTGGCCGAGCTTCTCCTGATGTCCCATCACCTCCCCCACATCTGGCCCTCACTAACCAGCAATGCCCTGTGCTCCACAGCTGCGTCAGCGCCGGAATGGCCGCGTACAGAGACAAAGTGGTGGTCAGCAACTTCGCTGCAGCCGGAGGTGAGGAGGAGAGGGTGGTCTGCGAGGATGAGACATATGAGACTGTGGTCCGTGTGCCCCCTGAAACGCGTGAGGGAGTCGGTCCAGTCTGCCCCCTGAGATGTGTGAGGGAGTGGCTCCCTGTGCCCTCCGATTTGCGTGTCCCCAATTGAGGGAGGTCTGCGCAGCGGTGTGCAGGGGCGGACTGCGCAGCGGTGTGCAGGGGCGGGTCGGTGGGCGGTCCGTGCAGCTGTGTGTGGGCGATTCAGTGGGTGTTCTGCGTGTGTGTAGTATGTATGAGTGAATGCTGTGTGGTGCCAGTATCAGCAGCGGGTGCGCACAATGTGACTCTTTCTATCCCATTCTCAGCTGTCACAGGTGGAATATTCAGGTTGAACCTGGGGCTTCGGGGTCTGGTTGGAGGATCGGTCATTGGGGCGTTACTTGGGTGAGTGATGTTCCTACAGCAGCTCTTCATATTAGTTCAGGGCCCGGTCATTGGGGCTTTCTCGGGGTGGATGGCATTTCTACGGCAGCTCTCCATATTAGATCAGGGCCTGGTCATTGGGGCTTTCTTGGGGTGGATGGCACATCTACGGCAGCTCTCCATATTAGATCATGGCCCGGTCATTGGGGCTTTCTCGGGGTGGATGGCTCTTCTACGGCAGCTCTCCATATTAGTTCAGGGCCCGGTCATTGGGGCTTTCTCGGGGTGGATGTCTCTTCTACGTTACCTCTCCATATTAGTTCAGGGCCCGGTCATTGGGGATTTCTCGGGGTGGATGGCTCTTCTATGGCAGCTCTCCATATTAGTTCAGGGCCTGGTCATTGGGGCTTTCTCGGGGTGGATGGCTCTTCTACAGCAGCTCTCCATATTAGTTCAGGGCCCGGTCATTGGGGCTGTCTCGGGGTGGATGGCATTTCTACAGCAGCTCTCCATATTAGTTCAGGGCCCGGTCATTGGGGCTTTCTCGGGGTGGATGGCTCTTCTTATGGCAGCTCTCCATATTAGTTCAGGGCCCGGTCATTGGGGCTTTCTTGGGGTGGATGACTCTTCTACAGCAGCTCTCCATATTAGTTCAGGGCCTGGTCATTGGGGCTTTCTCGGGGTGGATGGCTCTTCTACAGCAGCTCTCCATATTAGTTCAGGGCCTGGTCATTGGGGCTTTCTCGGGGTGGATGGCACTTCTACGGCAGCTCTCCATATTAGTTCAGGGCTCGGTCATTGGGGCTTTCTCGGGGTGGATGGCTCTTCTATGGCAGCTCTCCATATTAGTTCAGGGCCCAGTCATTGGGGCTTTCTCGGGGTGGATGGCTCTTCTATGACAGCTCTCCATATTAGTTCAGGGCCCTTGCATTGGGGCTTTCTCGGGGTGGATGGCTCTTCTACGGCAGCTCTCCATATTAGTTCAGGGCCCGGTCATTGGGGCTTTCTCGGGGTGGATGGCATTTCTACGGCAGCTCTCCATATTGGATCATGGCCCGGTCATTGGGGCTTTCTCGGGGTGGATGGCTCTTCTATGACAGCTCTCCATATTAGTTCAGGGCCCTTGCATTGGGGCTTTCTCGGGGTGGATGGCTCTTCTACGGCAGCTCTCCATATTAGTTCAGGGCCTGGTCATTGGGGCTTTCTCGGGGTGGATGGATCTTCTACGGCAGCTCTCCATATTGGATCATGGCCCGGTCATTGGGGCTTTCTCGGGGTGGATGGATCTTCTATGGCAGCTCTCCATATTAGATCAGGGCCCGGTCATTGGGGCTTTCTCGGGGTGGATGGATCTTCTACAGCAGCTCTCCATATTAGATCAGGGCCCGGTCATTGGGGCTTTCTCGGGGGTGGATGGCTCTTCTACGGCAGCTCTCCATATTAGATCAGGGCCCGGTCATTGGGGCTTTCTCGGGGTGGATGGCTCTTCTACGGCAGCTCTCCATATTAGATCATGGCCCGGTCATTGGGGCTTTCTCGGGGTGGATGGCATTTCTACGGCAGCTCTCCATATTAGTTCAGGGCCTGGTCATTGGGGCTTTCTTGGGGTGGATGGCTCTTCTATGACAGCTCTCCATATTAGTTCAGGGGGCCCGGTCATTGGGGCTTTCTTGGGGTGGATGGCTCTTCTATGACAGCTCTCCATATTAGTTCAGGGCCCGGTCATTGGGGCTTTCTCGGGGTGGATGGCTCTTCTACGGCAGCTCTCCATATTAGATCAGGGCCCGGTCATTGGGGCTTCTCGGGGTGGATGGCTCTTCTACGTTACCTCTCCATATTAGTTCAGGGCCCTGTCATTGGGGGCTTTCTCGGGGTGGATGGCTCTTCTACGGCAGCTCTCCATATTAGTTCAGGGCCCTGTCATTGGGGCTTTCTCGGGGTGGATGGCTCTTCTACGGCAGCTCTCCATATTAGTTCAGGGCCCGGTCATTGGGGCTTTCTCGGGGTGGATGGCATTTCTATGGCAGCTCTCCATATTAGATCAGGGCCCGGTCATTGGGGCTTTCTCGGAGTGGATGGCATTTCTATGGCAGCTCTCCATATTAGTTCAGGGCCTGGTCATTGGGGCTTTCTCGGGGTGGATGGATCTTCTACGGCAGCTCTCCATATTGGATCATGGCCCGGTCATTGGGGCTTTCTCGGGGTGGATGGATCTTCTACAGCAGCTCTCCATATTAGATCAGGGCTCGGTCATTGGGGCTTTCTCGGGGTGGATGGCACTTCTACGGCAGCTCTCCATATTAGTTCAGGGCTCGGTCATTGGGGCTTTCTCGGGGTGGATGGCATTTCTACGGCAGCTCTCCATATTAGTTCAGGGCCTGGTCATTGGGGCTTTCTCGGAGTGGATGGCTCTTCTATGGCAGCTCTCCATATTAGTTCAGGGCTCGGTCATTGGGGCTTTCTTGGGGTGGATGGCATTTCTATGGCAGCTCTCCATATTAGTTCAGGGCCCGGTCATTGGGGCTTTCTCGGGGTGGGTGGCTCTTCTACGGCAGCTCTCCATATTAGTTCAGGGCCCGGTCATTGGGGCTTTCTTGGGGTGGATGGCTCTTCTATGGCAGCTCTCCATATTAGTTCAGGGCCTGGTCATTGGGGCTTTCTCGGGGTGGATGGCTCTTCTATGGCAGCTCTCCATATTAGTTCAGGGCCCGGTCATTGGGGCTTTCTCGGGGTGGATGGCCCTTCTACGGCAGCTCTCCATATTAGTTCAGGGCCCTGTCATTGGGGCTTTCTTGGGGTGGATGGCTCTTCTATGGCAGCTCTCCATATTAGATCAGGGCCCGGTCATTGGGGCTTTCTCGGGGTGGATGGCTCTTCTATGGCAGCTCTCCATATTAGTTCAGGGCCTGGTCATTGGGGCTTTCTCGGGGTGGATGGCTCTTCTACGGCAGCTCTCCATATTAGTTCAGGGCTCGGTCATTGGGGCTGTCTCGGGGTGGATGGCACTTCTACGGCAGCTCTCCATATTAGTTCAGGGCTCGGTCATTGGGGCTTTCTCGGGGTGGATGGCATTTCTACGGCAGCTCTCCATATTAGTTCAGGGCCTGGTCATTGGGGCTTTCTTGGGGTGGATGTCTCTTCTACGTTACCTCTCCATATTAGTTCAGGGCCCGGTCATTGGGGCTTTCTTGGGGTGGATGGCTCTTCTACGGCAGCTCTCCATATTAGTTCAGGGCTCGGTCATTGGGGCTTTCTCGGGGTGGATGACTCTTCTACAGCAGCTCTCCATATTAGTTCAGGGCCCGGTCATTGGGGCTTTCTCAGGGTGGATGGCTCTTCTACGGCAGCTCTCCATATTAGTTCAGGGCTCGGTCATTGGGGCTTTCTCGGGGTAGATGGCATTTCTACGGCAGCTCTCCATATTAGTTCAGGGCCTGGTCATTGGGGCTTTCTCGGGGTGGATGGCATTTCTACGGCAGCTCTCCATATTAGTTCAGGGCCCGGTCATTGGGGCTTTCTCGGGGTGGATGGCTCTTCTACGGCAGCTCTCCATATTAGTTCAGGGCCTGGTCATTGGGGCTTTCTCGGGGTGGATGGCACTTCTATGGCAGCTCTCCATATTAGTTCAGGGCCTGGTCATTGGGGCTTTCTCGGGGTGGATGGCTCTTCTACGGCAGCTCTCCATATTAGTTCAGGGCCCGGTCATTGGGGCTTTCTCGGGGTGGATGGCTCTTCTACGGCAGCTCTCCATATTAGTTCAGGGCCTGGTCATTGGGGCTTTCTCGGGGTAGATGGCATTTCTACGGCAGCTCTCCATATCAGATCAGGGCCTGGTCATTGGGGCTTTCTTGGGGTGGATGGCAGTTCTACGGCAGCTCTCCATATTAGTTCAAGGCCTGGTCATTGGGGCTTTCTCGGGGTGGATGGCTCTTCTACGGCAGCTCTCCATATTAGATCAGGGCCCGGTCATTGGGGCTTTCTCGGGGTGGATGGCTCTTCTACGTTACCTCTCCATATTAGTTCAGGGCCCTGTCATTGGGGCTTTCTCGGGGTGGATGGCTCTTCTATGACAGCTCTCCATATTAGTTCAGGGCCCATGCATTGGGGCTTTCTCGGGGTGGATGGCTCTTCTATGACAGCTCTCCATATTAGTTCAGGGCCTGGTCATTGGGGCTTTCTCGGGGTGGATGGCTCTTCTACGGCAGCTCTCCATATTAGTTCAGGGCCCGGTCATTGGGGCTTTCTTGGGGTGGATGGCTCTTCTATGGCAGCTCTCCATATTAGTTCAGGGCCTGGTCATTGGGGCTTTCTCGGGGTGGATGGCTCTTCTATGGCAGCTCTCCATATTAGTTCAGGGCTTTGTCATTGGGGCTTTCTCGGGGTGGATGTCTCTTCTACGTTACCTCTCCATATTAGTTCAGGGCCCGGTCATTGGGGCTTTCTCGGGGTGGATGGCTCTTCTATGGCAGCTCTCCATATTAGTTCAGGGCCCGGTCATTGGGGCTTTCTCGGGGTGGATGGCTCTTCTATGGCAGCTCTCCATATTAGTTCAGGGCCTGGTCATTGGGGCTTTCTCGGGGTGGATGGCTCTTCTACAGCAGCTCTCCATATTAGTTCAGGGCCCGGTCATTGGGGCTGTCTCGGGGTGGATGGCTCTTCTACAGCAGCTCTCCATATTAGTTCAGGGCCCGGTCATTGAGGCTTTCTCGGGGTGGATGGCTCTTCTATGGCAGCTCTCCATATTAGTTCAGGGCCCGGTCATTGGGGCTTTCTCGGGGTGGATGGCTCTTCTACAGCAGCTCTCCATATTAGTTCAGGGCTCGGTCATTGGGGCTTTCTCGGGGTGGATGGCTCTTCTACGGCAGCTCTCCATATTAGTTCAGGGCCTGGTCATTGGGGCTTTCTCGGGGTGGATGACTCTTCTACGGCAGCTCTCCATATTAGATCAGGGCCTGGTCATTGGGGCTTTCTCGGGGTGGATGGATCTTCTACAGCAGCTCTCCATATTAGTTCAGGGCCCGGTCATTGGGGCTTTCTCGGGGTGGATGGCTCTTCTATGACAGCTCTCCATATTAGTTCAGGGCCTGGTCATTGGGGCTTTCTCGGGGTGGATGGCTCTTCTACGGCAGCTCTCCATATTAGTTCAGGGCCCGGTCATTGGGGCTTTCTTGGGGTGGATGGCTCTTCTATGGCAGCTCTCCATATTAGTTCAGGGCCTGGTCATTGGGGCTTTCTCGGGGTGGATGGCTCTTCTATGGCAGCTCTCCATATTAGTTCAGGGCTTTGTCATTGGGGCTTTCTCGGGGTGGATGTCTCTTCTACGTTACCTCTCCATATTAGTTCAGGGCCCGGTCATTGGGGCTTTCTCGGGGTGGATGGCTCTTCTATGGCAGCTCTCCATATTAGTTCAGGGCCCGGTCATTGGGGCTTTCTCGGGGTGGATGGCTCTTCTATGGCAGCTCTCCATATTAGTTCAGGGCCTGGTCATTGGGGCTTTCTCGGGGTGGATGGCTCTTCTATGGCAGCTCTCCATATTAGTTCAGGGCCTGGTCATTGGGGCTTTCTCGGGGTGGATGGCTCTTCTACAGCAGCTCTCCATATTAGTTCAGGGCCCGGTCATTGGGGCTGTCTCGGGGTGGATGGCTCTTCTACAGCAGCTCTCCATATTAGTTCAGGGCCCGGTCATTGAGGCTTTCTCGGGGTGGATGGCTCTTCTATGGCAGCTCTCCATATTAGTTCAGGGCCCGGTCATTGGGGCTTTCTCGGGGTGGATGGCTCTTCTACAGCAGCTCTCCATATTAGTTCAGGGCTCGGTCATTGGGGCTTTCTCGGGGTGGATGGCTCTTCTACGGCAGCTCTCCATATTAGTTCAGGGCCTGGTCATTGGGGCTTTCTCGGGGTGGATGACTCTTCTACGGCAGCTCTCCATATTAGTTTAGGGGCCCGGTCATTGGGGCTTTCTCGGGGTGGATGGCTCTTCTACAGCAGCTCTCCATATTAGTTCAGGGCCCGGTCATTGGGGCTTTCTCGGGGTGGATGGCTCTTCTACAGCAGCTCTCCATATTAGTTCAGGGCCCGGTCATTGGGGCTTTCTCGGGGTGGATGACTCTTCTACGGCAGCTCTCCATATTAGTTCAGGGCCCGGTCATTGGGGCTTTCTCGGGGTGGATGACTCTTCTACGGCAGCTCTCCATATTAGTTCAGGGCCTGGTCATTGGGGCTTTCTCGGGGTGGATGACTCTTCTACAGCAGCTCTCCATATTAGTTTAGGGCCTGGTCATTGGGGCTTTCTCGGGGTGGATGACTCTTCTACGGCAGCTCTCCATATTAGATCAGGGCCTGGTCATTGGGGCTTTCTCGGGGTGGATGGCTCTTCCACGGCAGCTCTCCATATTAGTTCAGGGCCCGGTTATTGGGGCTTTCTCGGGGTGGATGGCATTTCTACGGCAGCTCTCCATATTAGTTCAGGGCCTGGTCATTGGGGCTGTCTCGGGGTGGATGGCATTTCTACAGCAGCTCTCCATATTAGATCAGGACCCGGTCATTGGGGCTGTCTCGGGGTGGATGACTCTTCTACAGCAGCTCTCCATATTAGTTCAGGGCCTGGTCATTGGGGCTTTCTCGGGGTGGATGGCTGTTCTACGGCAGCTCTCCATATTAGTTTAGGGCCTGGTCATTGGGGCTTTCTCGGGGTGGATGGCACGTCTGTCGCAGCCTTTACATCGGTGGTCTCTCGCTCCTCAGGGTGCCCGCCGGAGCATTGATCTCTGGATTACAGACTCTCACCGGTGAGGATTTGATAGAGCGCAAGCGGCAGGAACGCCAGCGGCTACATGATCGCCAGCTGCAGGAATGGTGCGTATCTTGCACACCTGTGCACACATGGCGCTGAGGGTGGTGTCACGTGCCTGTCTGCTCTCTTCTCAGGGCCGAGCGGGTGGCATTCACTGACGTAATCGTGCAGGAGATTCGGGAAGCTGGCGAGGAGCCCACCGAGAAGGAAGTGGAGAAGATCAACCAGATATTACTGAGCAGTGAGGATGGGGGTTATACACGCACCACAGGGTGATGCCGAGGAGGATGGGAGTCATGTCGCTGTCTAGACTTTGCCGGATCGATGAAGAGATGGAGCCAGAGGCCGTGGGATCTGGACCGCGGTGCTCGCTGCTCACTACCTCCTTCCGGAGAGGACAATAAATATGTGTCAATGTCCCGGAGCGCCTCCTTGTGGTAACATTTCTTCATTGTCCTCCCCACCAGATTCTATGATTTGTGAAGGGTCCACATGGACTGTGTCCTCCAGGGGGTGTCATGGTGGGACATAGGATGATGGGAGTCTTCCTGCACCTCTCACACACATTTCATATGACTCCAGTTTTCGTTGCAGTGTCGGTGCCTCCTGTAGTCACAGTATTATTGGTACAGCTCCTTCATTGTGCACCCGCTGACTGTTTCCTCACAGTGGCTGTCAGTCGCTCCTGCTGGCAGCTGTGGACTGCTTCCTCGCAGTTGTAGTCTTTCCTTGTGCACCCTCTGACTGTTTCTTCACAGAGTCAGTCAGTCATTGCTCCTGCTGGCAGATGTTGACTGTTTCCTCAAAGTGCTAGTCAGTTATTCCTTTTGCACCAATTGAATATTTCCACACAGTGGCAGTCAGTCGTTCCTTGTGCACCCGCTGACTAATTCTTCACAGTGGCAGTCAGTTATCCCTCATGCACCCACTAACTGTTTCCTCACAGTGGCAGTCAGTCATCGCTCATGCACCTGCTGACTGTTTCCTTACAGTGGCAGTCAGTCATCGCTCATGCACCCGCTGACTGTTTCCTCACAGCGGCAGTCAGTCATCGCTCGTGCACCCGCTGACTGTTTCCTCACAGTGGCAGTCAGTTGTTCCTTGTGCACCCGGTGACTGTTTCCTCACAGCGGCAGTCAGTCATCGCTCATGCACCCGGTGACTGTTTCCTCACAGCGGCAGTCAGTCATCGCTCGTGCACCCGCTGACTGTTTCCTCACAGTGGCAGTCAGTTGTTCCTTGTGCACCCGGTGACTGTTTCCTCACAGTGGCAGTCAGTTATCGCTCGTGCACCTGCTGACTGTTTCCTCTCAGTGGCAGTCAGTTATTGCTCGTGCACCCGCTGACTGTTTCCTCACAGTGGCAGTCAGTTATTGCTCATGCACCTGCTGACTGTTTCCTCACAGTGGCAGTCAGTCATCGCTCGTGCACCCGCTGACTGTTTCCTCACAGTGGCAGTCAGTTATCGCTCGTGCACCTGCTGACTGTTTCCTCACAGTGGCAGTCAGTTATCGCTCGTGCACCCGCTGACTGTTTCCTCACAGTGGCAGTCAGTTATTGCTCGTGCACCCGCTGACTGTTTCCTCACAGTGGCAGTCAGTTATTGCTCGTGCACCCGCTGACTGTTTCCTCACAGTGGCAGTCAGTCATCGCTCGTGCACCCGCTGACTGTTTCCTCACAGTGGCAGTCAGTTATTGCTCGTGCACCCACTGACTGTTTCCTCACAGTGGCAGTCAGTTATCGCTCGTGCACCCGCTGACTGTTTCCTCACAGTGGCAGTTAGTCATCGCTCGTGCACCTACTGACTGTTTCCTCACAGTGGCAGTTAGTCATCGCTCGTGCACCCGTTGTTTCCTCACAGTGGCAGTCAGTTATCGCTCGTGCACCTGCTGACTGTTTCCTCACAGTGGCAGTCAGTTATTGCTCGTGCACCCGCTGACTGTTTCCTCACAGTGGCAGTCAGTCATCGCTCGTGCACCCGCTGACTGTTTCCTCACAGTGGCAGTCAGTCATCGCTCGTGCACCCGCTGACTGTTTCCTCACAGTGGCAGTCAGTCATCGCTCGTGCACCCGCTGACTGTTTCCTCACAGTGGCAGTCAGTCATCGCTCGTGCACCCGCTGACTGTTTCCTCACAGTGGCAGTTAATCGTTGCTCCTGCTGGTAGCTGTGGAGTCTGCCTTCCTGGGGCTTCCTGTGTATCTTCTTCCGAGCTGCACCAACCCTCTGGAACGCTCTATCCCAAGAAGTTAGGACAAATCACAACTTACTCAGCTTCAGATGCTCCCTAAAAACGCATCCTTTCAGGGCGGGGTATCACACTCCCTAGCCAAACTAAACTCACATAATCCCTCCATAACGTATCACAACATACCCCACGTCACACTCCACCGCACCCACGTGCGTCTCAAGGCTCGGGCCCACTAGTTCAGGAAGCCATTATCTATCCCCTATTTCCTGGAGGCGGCTGGATTATCATTGTATATAAGCCCCTGTACCTCGCCCCTCCCCCATCTCACTGTAGAGTGTAAGCTCTCACGAGCAGGGCTGCCTTCTTTTCCCTCTAATTAACGTATTTTCTATAACCGTTCCTTGTTTGTATATGATCCTCCTGAATTGTACAGCGCTGCGGAATATGTTAGCGCTATAGAAATAAAGATTATTATTATCCTGTGCCCCCTTGTGGACAGGAGCCATACTTCACCTTGGGATTGTGCCGCCATGTCTGGCAGTCACTGATCTCCGCTATAAGACGTGCAGATGGCAGCACGTGGCCGGCTGTATACAGAGAGAGGTCTAGTGAAGAGGCAGGATGGCGGCTGCCATGATCTGATAACGTGAGGGCGGAGCTCTGCCTACTGTGGGAGGAGCCACACCTACAATACACGCCCCGCCATGTGATGTCGCGTGTTATTACTACTAGTGGGGTGTAACTCATCACTAACCCCGACATCAGGGCTCAAGGCAGCACATCCGACCTGCAGGGGGCGCTGTAATAACGAAGTTTATATAGCGTTAACATATGCCGCAGCACTGTACAATAAACGGGGCGTGTACAGACAAATAACGCACAGGTCACCGGTTACAGGAGGAGTGAGGGTCCGGCTCGCTGCTTACAACCTGCGGGGAGATAGGGGGGCACAGGAGGCAGAACACGCTTGTAGTGTCCGGCCCACCGGTTACAGGAGGAGTGAGGGTCCGGCTCGCTGCTTACAACCTGCGGGGAGATAGGGGGGCACAGGAGGCAGAACACGCTTGTAGTGTCCGGCCCACCGGTTACAGGAGGACTGAGGGTCCGGCTCGCTGCTTACAACCTGCGGGGAGATAGGGGGGCACAGGAGGCAGAACACGCTTGTAGTGTCCGGCCCACCGGTTACAGGAGGAGTGAGGGTCCGGCTCGCTGCTTACAACCTGCGGAGAGATAGGGGGGCACAGGAGGCAGAACGCGCTTGTAGTGTCCGGCCCACCGGTTACAGGAGGACTGAGGGTCCGGCTCGCTGCTTACAACCTGCGGGGAGATAGGGGGGCACAGGAGGCAGAACGCGCTTGTAGTGTCCGGCCCACCGGTTACAGGAGGAGTGAGGGTCCGGCTCGCTGCTTACAACCTGCGGGGAGATAGGGGGGCACAGGAGGCAGAACACGCTTGTAGTGTCCGGCCCACCGGTTACAGGAGGACTGAGGGTCCGGCTCGCTGCTTACAACCTGCGGAGAGATAGGGGGGCACAGGAGGCAGAACGCGCTTGTAGTGTCCGGCCCACCGGTTACAGGAGGACTGAGGGTCCGGCTCGCTGCTTACAACCTGCGGGGAGATAGGGGGGCACAGGAGGCAGAACACGCTTGTAGTGTCCGGCCCACCGGTTACAGGAGGAGTGAGGGTCCGGCTCGCTGCTTACAACCTGCAGAGAGATAGGGGGGCACAGGAGGCAGAACGCGCTTGTAGTGTCCGGCCCACCGGTTACAGGAGGACTGAGGGTCCGGCTCGCTGCTTACAACCTGCGGGGAGATAGGGGGGCACAGGAGGCAGAACGCGCTTGTAGTGTCCGGCCCACCGGTTACAGGAGGAGTGAGGGTCCGGCTCGCTGCTTACAACCTGCGGAGAGATAGGGGGCCACCGGTGGCAGAACGCGCTTGTAGTGTCCGGCCCACCGGTTACAGGAGGAGTGAGGGTCCGGCTCGCTGCTTACAACCTGCGGGGAAATAGGGGGGCACAGGAGGCAGAACACGCTTGTAGTGTCCGGCCCACCGGTTACAGGAGGAGTGAGGGTCCGGCTCGCTGCTTACAACCTGCGGAGAGATAGGGGGGCACAGGAGGCAGAACGCGCTTGTAGTGTCCGGCCCACCGGTTACAGGAGGACTGAGGGTCCGGCTCGCTGCTTACAACCTGCGGGGAGATAGGGGGGCACAGGAGGCAGAACACGCTTGTAGTGTCCGGCCCACCAGTTACAGGAGGAGTGAGGGTACGGCTCGCTGCTTACAACCTGCGGAGAGATAGGGGGGCACCGGTGGCAGAACGCGCTTGTAGTGTCCGGCCCACCGGTTACAGGAGGAGTGAGGGTCCGGCTCGCTGCTTACAACCTGCGGGGAGATAGGGGGGCACAGGAGGCAGAACACGCTTGTAGTGTCTGGCCCACCGGTTACAGGAGGACTGAGGGTCCGGCTCGCTGCTTACAACCTGCGGGGAGATAGGGGGGCACCGGAGGCAGAACGCGCTTGTAGTGTCCGGCCCACCGGTTACAGGAGGAGTGAGGGTCCGGCTCGCTGCTTACAACCTGCGGAGAGATAGGGGGGCACAGGAGGCAGAACGCGCTTGTAGTGTCCGGCCCACCGGTTACAGGAGGAGTGAGGGTCCGGCTCGCTGCTTACAACCTGCGGGGAGATAGGGGGGCACCGGAGGCAGAACGCGCTTGTAGTGTCCGGCCCACCGGTTACAGGAGGACTGAGGGTCCGGCTCGCTGATTACAACCTGCGGGGAGATAGGGGGGCACAGGGGCAGAACACGCTTGTAGTGTCCGGCCCGGCCATCATCATGATAAATAAGGGTCTTCATATGAAGCTGCAGGGTCCGGTCATCAGACAGTAACTGAATAAAGACACGTACCTGCTACTGGCCGTACGGAGGTCGTGAGGACAGAAATAGGAGGGAGAAGGTTATGAATAGCATTTACCAGGCGGGGGAGGGGGAGGTTAGAGGAGATGATAAGCTTGTCTGAAGAGACGTGTTTATAACACATGCATAAAAACATGGGGGCTGGATATTAGTCACATCGTTTAGGGGAGTGCATTCCAGAAAACTAGTGCAGCACGACAGAAGTCCTGGTGACAAGAGGTGTGAGGTTCGGATTATGGAGGATGTTAGTCTAAGATCATTTACAGAAAGGAGAGGACGGGTAGGTGATAGATAAAGATGAGGAGGAGATGTAGGGAGGTGCAGAACTGTGGAGAGGATGGGTAGGTGATAGATAAAGATGAGGAGGAGATGTAGGGTGGTGCAGAACTGTGGAGAGGATGGGTAGGTGATGGACAGATGAGATGTAGGGGGAGCAGCACTGGGGAGAGGATGGGTAGGTGATGGACAGATGAGATGTAGGGGGGTGCAGAACTGTGGAGAGGACGGGTAGGTGATGGACAGATGAGATGTAGGGGGGTGCAGAACTGTGGAGAGGATGGGTAGATGATAAACAGATGAGATGTAGGGGCTGCAGCACTGTGGAGAGGACGGGTAGGTGATGGACAGAGATGAGGGAGGAGACAGTGATGGAGAACTGTGGAGAGGACAGGTAGGTGATGGACAGATGAGATGTAGGGGGTGCAGCACTGTGGAGAGGACGGGTAGGTGATGGACAGATGAGATGTAGAGGGGGGTGCAGAACTGTGGAGAGGACGGGTAGGTGATGGACAGATGAGATGTAGGGGGTGCAGCACTGTGGAGAGGATGGGTAGGTGATAGATAAAGATGAGGAGGAGATGTAGGGTGGTGCAGAACTGTGGAGAGGACGGGTAGATGATGGACAGAGATTAGGGAGGAGACAGTGATGCAGAACTGTGGAGAGGACAGGTAGGTGATGGACAGATGAGATGTAGGGGGGGTGTAGAACTGTGGAGAGGACGGGTAGGTGATGGACAGATGAGATGTAGGGGTGCAGCACTGTGGACAGGATGGGTAGATGATAAACAGATGAGATGTAGGGGCTGCAGAACTGTGGAGAGGACGGGTAGGTGATGGACAGATGAGATGTAGGGAGGGTGCAGAACTGTGGAGAGGACGGGTAGGTGATGGACAGATGAGATGTGGGGGGGTGCAGAACTGTGGAGAGGACGGGTAGGTGATGGACAGATGAGATGTAGGGGGTGCAGCACTGTGGAGAGGATGGGTAGGTGATGGACAGATGAGATGTAGGGGGGGTGCAGAACTGTGGAGAGGACGGGTAGGTGATGGACAGAGATGAGCAGGAGATATACGGGGGGTGCAGAACTGTGGAGAGGACGGGTAGGTTATAGACAGATGAGGAGATGTAGGAGGGTGCAGAACTGTGCAGAACTTTGTGATTATAAACAGATGAGGAGATGTAGGGCGGGGAAGAACTGTGGAGTGATTGTGTAGGTGATAGACAGAGATGACGATGGAGATGTAGGGAGTGCAGAGCTTTGTGGTGACAGACGAAGATGAGCAGGAGATGTAGGGTGGTGCAGCACTGTGGAGAGGACAGATAGGTGATGGACAGAGATGAGCAGGAGATGTAGGGTGGTGCAGCACTGTGGAGAGGACAGATAGGTGATGGACAGAGATGAGCAGGAGATGTAGGGAGTGCAGAGCTGTGGAGAGGACAGGTAGATGATAGACAGAGATGAGGGATGAGATATATGGGGGTGCAGAGCTGTGGAGAGGACAGGTAGATGATAGACAGAGATGAGGGATGAGATATATGGGGGTGCAGAGCTGTGGAGAGGACAGGTAGGTGATGGACAGAGATGAGCAGGAGATGTAGGGCGGTGCAGCACTGTGGAGAGGACAGGTAGGTGATAGACAGAGATGAGCAGGAGATGTAGGGTGGTGCAGCACTGTGGAGAGGACACATAGGTGATGGACAGAGATGAGCAGGAGATGTAGGGAGTGCAGAGCTGTGGAGAGGACAGGTAGGTGATGGACAGAGATGAGCAGGAGATGTAGGGTGGTGCAGAACTGTGGAGAGGACAGGTAGGTGATGGACAGAGATGAGGGATGAGATATATGGAGGTGCAGAACTGTGGAGAGGACAGATAGGTGATGGACAGAGATGAGCAGGAGATGTAGGGCGGTGCAGCACTGTGGAGAGGACACATAGGTGATGGACAGAGATGAGCAGGAGATGTAGGGAGTGCAGAACTGTGGAGAGGACAGGTAGGTGATAGACAGAGATGAGGGATGAGATATATGGGGGTGCAGAGCTGTGGAGAGGACAGGTAGATGATAGACAGAGATGAGGGATGAGATATATGGTGGTGCAGCACTGTGCAGAGGACAGGTAGGTGATAGACAGAGATGAGCGAGGAGATGTAGGGCGGTGCAGAACTGTGGAGAGGACAGGTAGGTGATAGAGATGAGATAGGAGCTGTAGGTTGATGCAGAACTGTGGAGAGGACAGGTAGGTGATAGAGATGAGAGAGGAGATGTAGGGTGGTGCAGAACTGTGGAGAGGACAGGTAGGTGATAGAGATGAGAGAGGAGATGTAGGGCGGTGCAGAACTGTGGAGAGGACAGGTAGGTGATAGAGATGAGAGAGGAGATGTAGGGCGGTGCAGAACTGTGGAGAGGACAGGTAGGTGATAGAGATGAGAGAGGAGATGTAGGGCGGTGCAGAACTGTGGAGAGGACAGGTAGGTGATAGAGATGAGATAGGAGCTGTAGGTTGATGCAGAACTGTGGAGAGGACAGGTAGGTGATAGAGATGAGAGAGGAGATGTAGGGTGGTGCAGAACTGTGGAGAGGACAGGTAGGTGATAGAGATGAGAGAGGAGATGTAGGGCGGTGCAGAACTGTGGAGAGGACAGGTAGGTGATAGAGATGAGAGAGGAGATGTAGGGCGGTGCAGAACTGTGGAGAGGACAGGTAGGATGATAGAGATGAGCGAGGAGATGTAGGGCGGTGCAGAACTGTGGAGCGCTTTGTGGGTGAGAGATACAAGTTTGTAATGCATTCTGCAGCTGATGGGTAACCAGTGCAGTGACTGGCACAAGGTGGAGGCGTCAGTGAAGCAGCTGGACAGAAATACGACCCTGGCTGGCGGCCACATTCAGGATGGATTGGAGAGGAGAAAGTTTGGTTCTAACCAATCAGTAGAGAGCTGCAGCTACAGATGAGCGTGAATAAGAGCGACAGTTGGGTTTTTGCAGTTACAGGTATACCCCTTCCCTGCTGGGCGAGGTTATCAGGATGACCCTCTCGTCATGCTTGGCGCACAGTGGCTGTACCCCGTGGTCACTGTGGCCTGCTGTTGTGTTCTGCAGGTCTGGTTAGAGCGGGGTGGGGACGTTCTGTAATGGAATAATCTCAGTCTTACAACACAAATCTCATTTATTAACACTGTGAATCAGAGTACAAGCTCGCCAGTCAGCAGCGCCATTTATACACCCCGTACCACAATGTCCTACTGGAGCCGTGATTACCCCTCTGCTAAAGATCACTGTCGTCCTACTAATGTGTCCTCTAAGTCCTCCATCAGCCGGTGTGTCCTTCCTGACCACTGTGCTATTCACATTGGTCGGCATGTCCCTCACGCTTACCGTGCCACCTACATTGGTCAGCAAGTCCCTCATGCTTACCATTCCCCTACATTGGTCAGCACTTCCTTTAGGCTCACCATGCCCTCTACATCCTCCATCAGCCGGTGCGTCCTTCCTGACTGCTGTGCCATTTACATTGGTCGGCACGTCCCTCACGCTTACCGTGCCACCTACATTGGTCAGCAAGTCCCTCATGCTTACTACATTGGTCCCTACATTGGTCAGCACTTCCTTTAGGCTCACCATGCCCTCTACATCCTCCATCAGCCGGTGCGTCCTTCCTGACTGCTGTGCCATTTACATTGGTCGGCACGTCCCTCATGCTTTCTGTGCCCCCTACATTGGTCAGCAAGTCCCTCATGCTTACTACATTGGTCCCTACATTGGTCAGCACTTCCTTTAGGCTCACCATGCCCTCTACATCCTCCATCAGCCGGTGTGTCCTTCCTGACTGTTGTGCCATTTACATTGGTCGGCACGTCCCTCATGCTTTCTGTGCCCCCTACATTGGTCAAGCATTCTTCATGCTCACCATGCCATTTATTTTGGTTGACATTTCCTTCATGTTCACCATGCCCTCTACATCCTCCATCAGCCGGTGTGTCCTTCCTGACTGTTGTGCCATTTACATTGGTCGGCACGTCCCTCATGCTTTCTGTGCCCCCTACATTGGTCAAGCATTCTTCATGCTCACCATGCCATTTATTTTGGTTGACATTTCCTTCATGTTCACCATGCCCTCTACATCCTCCATCAGCCGGTGTGTCCTTCCTGACTGTTGTGCCATTTACATTGGTCGGCACGTCCCTCATGCTTTCTGTGCCCCCTACATTGGTCAAGCATTCTTCATGCTCACCATGCCATTTATTTTGGTTGACATTTCCTTCATGTTCACCATGCCCACTACATCCTCCATCAGCCGGTGCGTCCTTCCTGACCCATGTGCCATTTACATTGATCGCTGTGTCTCATGCTTACTGTGCCTTCTACATTGTTCAGCGCGTCCCTCATGCTCACCGTGCCCTCTACATTGATCACCCCATCTTTGCTGACCGCTGTGCCCTCTACATTGGTCGGGTGTTCTTCATGCTCACCGTGCCTTCTACATTGGTCTCCCCTCCTGCTCGCTGTGCACTCTACATTGATCAACACATCTATGCTGACGACTGTGCCCTTTATATTGTGTGTGTCCTTGCTGACCAACTTGCCGTCTACATTGGTTGGTGCGGCATTCATGCTTGCCGAGTTGCCGTCTACATTGGTTGGTGCGGCTTTCATGCTCCCTGTGCCCTCTACATTGATCGGTGCGGCCTTTATGCTCGCTGTGCCCTCTACATCCTCCATAAGGTGGTGCGTTCTTCCTGACTGCTGTGCCCCCTACATTGGTTGGCGCATCCTTCATGCTCACTGTACCCTCTACATTGATCAGGCATCCTTCATGCTCGCCGTGCCGTTTACATTGGTAAGCGCACCCCTCTTACTCACTCTGCACTCTACATTGATTGGGTGTCCTTCATGCTCGCCATGCTCTCTACATTGATCGGTGCGTTTCATGGTCGCCATGCCCTCTACATTGATCAGTGTGTTTCATGCTCGCCATGCCCTCTACATTGATCGGTGCGTTTCATGGTCGCCATGCCCTCTACATTGATCAGTGCGTTTCATGCTCGCCATGCCCTCTACATTGATCGGTGCGTTTCATGGTCGCCATGCCCTCTACATTGATCGGTGCGTTTCATGGTCGCCATGCCCTCTACATTGATCGGTGTGTTTCATGGTCGCCATGCCCTCTACATTGATCAGTGCGTTTCATGCTCGCCACGCCCTCTACATTGATCGGTGCGTTTCATGCTCGCCATGCCCTCTACATTGATCGGTGCGTTTCATGGTCGCCATGCCCTCTACATTGATCGGTGCGTTTCATGCTCGCCATGCCCTCTACATTGATCGGTGCGTTTCATGGTCGCCATGCCCTCTACATTGATCAGTGCGTTTCATGCTCGCCATGCCCTCTACATTGATCGGTGCGTTTCATGGTCGCCATGCCCTCTACATTGATCGGTGCGTTTCATGCTCGCCATGCCCTCTACATTGATCGGTGCGTTTCATGCTCGCCATGCCCTCTACATTGATCGGTGCGTTTCATGGTCGCCATGCCCTCTACATTGATCAGTGCGTTTCATGCTCGCCATGCCCTCTACATTGATCGGTGCGTTTCATGGTCACCATGCCCTCTACATTGATCGGTGCGTTTCATGCTCGCCATGCCCTCTACATTGATCGGTGCGTTTCATGGTCACCATGCCCTCTACATTGATCGGTGCGTTTCATGGTCACCATGCCCTCTACATTGATCGGTGCGTTTCATGGTCGCCATGCCCTCTACATTGGTCGTTCGTTTCATGCTCGCCATGCCCTCTACATTGATCAGTGCGTTTCATGGTCGCCATGCCCTCTACATTGATCGGTGCATTTCATGGTCGCCATGCCCTCTACATTGGTCGTTCGTTTCATGCTCGCCATGCCCTCTACATTGATCAGTGCGTTTCATGCTCGACATGCCCTCTACATTGATCAGTGCGTTTCATGGTCACCATGCCCTCTACATTGATCAGTGCGTTTCATGCTCGCCATGCCCTCTACATTGATCAGTGCGTTTCATGGTCGCCATGCCCTCTACATTGATCAGTGCGTTTCATGCTCGCCATGCCCTCTACATTGATCGGTGCGTTTCATGGTCGCCATGCCCTCTACATTGATCGGTGCGTTTCATGCTCGCCATGCCCTCTACATTGATCGGTGCGTTTCATGGTCACCATGCCCTCTACATTGATCGGTGCGTTTCATGGTCGCCATGCCCTCTACATTGATCGGTGCGTTTCATGGTCGCCATGCCCTCTACATTGATCAGTGCGTTTCATGGTCACCATGCCCTCTACATTGATCGGTGCGTTTCATGGTCGCCATGCCCTCTACATTGATCAGTGCGTTTCATGCTCGCCATGCCCTCTACATTGATCGGTGCGTTTCATGGTCGCCATGCCCTCTACATTGATCGGTGCGTTTCATGGTCGCCATGCCCTCTACATTGATCAGTGCGTTTCATGCTCGCCATGCCCTCTACATTGATCAGTGCGTTTCATGCTCGCCATGCCCTCTACATTGATCGGTGCGTTTCATGGTCGCCATGCCCTCTACATTGATCGGTGCGTTTCATGCTCGCCATGCCCTCTACATTGATCGGTGCGTTTCATGCTCGCCATGCCCTCTACATTGATCGGTGCGTTTCATGCTCGCCATGCCCTCTACATTGATCGGTGCGTTTCATGGTCACCATGCCCTCTACATTGATCGGTGCGTTTCATGGTCGCCATGCCCTCTACATTGATCGGTGCGTTTCATGGTCGCCATGCCCTCTACATTGATCAGTGCGTTTCATGGTCACCATGCCCTCTACATTGATCGGTGCGTTTCATGGTCGCCATACCCTCTACATTGATCAGTGCGTTTCATGCTCGCCATGCCCTCTACATTGATCGGTGCGTTTCATGGTCGCCATGCCCTCTACATTGATCGGTGCGTTTCATGGTCGCCATGCCCTCTACATTGATCAGTGCGTTTCATGCTCGCCATGCCCTCTACATTGATCAGTGCGTTTCATGCTCGCCATGCCCTCTACATTGATCGGTGCGTTTCATGCTCGCCATGCCCTCTACATTGATCGGTGCGTTTCATGCTCGCCATGCCCTCTACATTGATCGGTGCGTTTCATGCTCGCCATGCCCTCTACATTGATCGGTGCGTTTCATGCTCGCCATGCCCTCTACATTGATCGGTGCGTTTCATGGTCGCCATGCCCTCTACATTGGTCGTTCGTTTCATGCTCGCCATGCCCTCTACATTGATCAGTGCGTTTCATGGTCGCCATGCCCTCTACATTGATCGGTGCGTTTCATGGTCGCCATGCCCTCTACATTGATCGGTGCGTTTCATGGTCGCCATGCCCTCTACATTGGTCGTTCGTTTCATGCTCGCCATGCCCTCTACATTGGTCGTTCGTTTCATGCACCCATGGACGCCCGCTCATTGCAGCCAGCACAGGGTGAGTGGCAGGAGACTGATGAGGACTGTGCTCTCTATTGTCTCTCGTCTCCCAGATCCACGGATTCCTGGGTGAATTTCACCTGTAAAGGAAAATCCCAAAGTTATTTCCTAAGATGGGGGATATGACGTCCACTCCCACAATGGTAGATGCTACCCGGGAGTTACCTCTGTGCCGTATAATAGTGGATGTTGCCCCGGTATTACCCTTGTAATGATAGAAGATTCTAACCCACCTCCCATAATGGCATATAGAGTTAAAACCAGAAGTTTCCATCCACTCTCTATAAAACCTTTTTTATGTTTTCGGTCAGTTAGGAACCAACGTTATTTACAATGGGTACGGAAAGTATTCTCATTAGTGTACACTCTGCACCCATCCCCCATCTTGACAGAAAAAAACAGAAATGTAGAAAAAAATTTCAAATTTATTAAACAAAAACTGAAATATCCCATGGTGATAAGTATTCAGCCCCTTTGCTTAGTATATCACATGGTGATAAGTATTCAGCCCCTTTGCTTAGTATATCACATGGTGATAAGTATTCAGCCCCTTTGCTTAGTATATCACATGGTGATAAGTATTCAGCCCCTTTCCTCGGTATAACACATGGTGATAAGTATTCAGCCCCTTTGGTCAGTATAACACATGGTGATAAGTATTCAGCCCCTTTGCTCAGACTCTCATATGTAAGTCCCATGCTGTCCATTTCCTTGTGATCCTCCTTGAGATGGTTCTCCTCCTTCATTGGGGTCCAGCTGTGTGTAATTACACTGATAAAACGTGATATGGAAAGGCGCACACCTGTCTATATAAGACCTCACAGCTCACACTGCATGTCACACCAAATGAGGATCATGAGGTCAAAGGAACTGCCCAAGGAGCTCAGAGACAGAATTGTGGCAAGGCACAGATCTGGCCAAGGTTACAACAGAATTTCTGCACTACTCAAGGTTCCTAAGAGCACAGTGGCTTCCATAATCCTAATAATCCATAATGGAATAAGTTTGGGACCACCAGAACTCTTCTTAGACCCGGCCATCCAGCCAAACTGAGCACTCGTTGGAGAAGAGCCTTGGTGAGAGAGGTAAAGAAGAACCCCAAGATCACTGCAGCTGAGCACCAGAGATGCAGTAGGGAGAACCCATCGGAGAAAGTTCCACAAAGTCACCTATCACTGCAGCCTCCACCAGTCGGGCCTTTATGGCAGAGTGACCCGACGGAAGCCTCTCCTCAGTGCAAGACATATGAAAGCCGCATAGAGTTTGCAAAAAACACATGAAGGATCCCAGACTATGAGAAATAAGATTCTCTGCTCTGATGAGACGAAGATAGAACTTTTTAGTGATAATTCTAAGTGGTATGTGTGGAGAAAACCAGGCACTGCTCATCACCTGCCCAATACAATCCCCACAGTGAAGCATGGTGGAGGCAGCACCATGCTATGGCAGGGACAGGGCAACTGGTTGTAATTAAAAAGATAAATGCGGCCAAAGACAGAGATATCCTGGAAGAAAACCTCCTCCAGATGCTCTGGACCTCAGACTTGGCCGAAGCTTCACCTTCCAACAAGACAATAACCCTAAGTACACAGCTAAAATAACAAAGGAGTGACTTCAGAACAACTCTGTGACCATTCTTGACTGGTCCAGCCAGAGCCCTGACCTAAACCCAATTGAGCATCTCTGGAGAGACCTGAAAATGGTGTCCACCAACGTTCACCATCCAACCTGACGGAACTGGAGAGGATCTGCAAGGAAGAATGGCCGAGGATCCCCAAATCCAGGATCCCAAGAAGACTAATGGCTCAAAAGGGAGGGTGCCTCTACTCAATACTGCGCAAAGAGGCTGAATACTTATGACCATGGGATATTCCAGTTTTTCTTGTTTAATAAATGTGCAAAAATTTCTACATTTCTGGGTTTTATTTCTCTGTCATAATGGGGATGGGAAGACGGGGGATGGGAAGATGGGGGATGGGGTGCAGAGTGCACATTAATGAGGAAAAATGTACCAAATGGCTGCAATGAAACAAAGTGGGAAAAATTTAAAGGGGTCTGAATACTTTGCGTACCCACTGTACTGGCCAAATGCCAGAATAATGACAGAGAATGTTTTCAGGCATTTCTTTTACTTTCTACAAAGTCAGAAATGTCCATACACTAATAGTCCTGTGTCTTTAAACAATATGGGACCGCCCATATGATGATGTCATGTCTTTGGAAGCTTCTGATTGGTTTATTGGCAACATCTGAGTTAATTAGAGACACACCTGTGGATGTATTGTAATGCACCTGAAACACACGACTTCTTTATGTAGCATCATGGGAAAGTCAAAAGAAATCAGCCAAGATCTCAGGAAGAGAATTGTGACTTGCACAAGTCTGGTTCATCCTTGAGAGCAATTTCTAGATACCTGAAGGTGCCTCGTTCATCTGTACAAACAATGATATGCAAGTACAGACAAGATGGGAATGTCCAGTCATCATACCGCTCAGGAAGGAGGCAGGTTCTGTGCACCAGAGATGAACGTGCTTTGGTCAGACATGTGCAGATCAACCCAAGAACAAAAGCTAAAGACCTTGTGAAGATGCTGGAGGAAGCTGGTAAGATTGTGTCATTATCCACAGTGAAACAACTGTGAACATGAACATGGGGTGAACTCTGTCAGGAAGAAGCCATTACTCCAAAAGACACAGAAAAAAGCAAGATTGTTTCCAAATGCACACAGGAACAAAGACCTTCATTTCTGGAGACGTCCTGTGGTCTGACGAGACTAAAATGGAACGGTTTGGCCATAATGACCATTGTTACATTTGGAGGACAAACGGAGAAGCTTTGAAGCCTAAGAGCCATCCCAACTGTGACACACGGGGGCGTCAGAATCATGCTGTGGGGTTGTTTTGCTGCAGGAGGGACTGGGGCACGTCACAGAATAGATGACATCATGAGGAAAGAAGATTATCTGGCAATACTGAAGAACATCTCAAGACATCAGCCAGGAACTTAAGCTTGGGCAGGAATGGGTCTTCTAAATGGACAATGACCCAAAGCTACTGCCAAACTGGTTACAAAGTGGCTTAAGAATAACATTCAATGTTTTGGAGTGGCCATCACAAAGCCCTGATCTCAATCCTATGGAAATTGTATGGGCAAAGCTGAAAAGGCCAAAGCGAGTGGCGACCTCCAAACATGGCTCAGCTCCACCAGATCTGTCAGGAGGAATCGACCCAAATTCCACCAACTATTGTGAGAACCTTCTGGAAGGAGATCCAAAATGTTTCCCCAAAGCCACACAGTGTAAGGGCAATGCCACCAAATACTAATTGTCATGATTCCTCTGTGCAGAGCATCTTGCATACTAGGAGATGCTCTACAGGGCTTTCTTGGACTACTGAGCTGGCAGTGACACTATGCCTCTGTGCAGAGCATCTTGCACATTAGGAGATGCTCTGCTGTGTTTTACTGAGCTGGCTGCTTGGCAGCGCTGGATTCCATACTGGAGGTGCTGATTACTCAGTTGGTCCAGGATCTAGCCATGGAGCATCAGAAGTTGGAATCTTCCCAGATTCAGTTACATGGCCAGTTTTCTAATACTGTGGGTACTTCTCAGAACCCCTCACGACAGTCTGCAGGCATGACTCCAGGACTGGCTGACGTGGAATTGAACTCTCCTGAACCCGTGTTGGTGCTCTCTGATAAGTTTTCAGTGTTGAAAGACCAGTTTAGAATTTTCAGGGTAAATTATTTGTTACCTTACGACCCCGATCGCCAGGGAAGGAATCCCAGCGGGTGGGAATAGTTTTGTCCCTTTTAAGGGGGGGTCCTCAGATGTGGGCATTTTCTTAGTCTCCATTAGCCCCAGAACGGTCTTCTGTTGACGCCTTTTTTGACGTTTTGGGGTTGATATATGATGAACCTGACATAGTCCAGGTAGCAGCGGCAAAGATCATGAACCTGACACGGAGGCCGCACCGCTGAGCTCTATAGTTCTGGGTCCAGACAATGGTCATCTGAAGTCCTGTGGAACGACGCAGCCCTCAGGTGTCAGTGT
This sequence comes from Anomaloglossus baeobatrachus, assembly GCF_048569485.1. Classification (NCBI taxonomy): domain Eukaryota; kingdom Metazoa; phylum Chordata; class Amphibia; order Anura; family Aromobatidae; genus Anomaloglossus; species Anomaloglossus baeobatrachus. Next base: position 2,517,817 of record NC_134354.1, on the reverse strand, counting down.
CACAGAGGCCTATCTGATATGTTAAAGGACACTCTCCACCTGCTTCACTAGGGGAGGCCATGACTCAGGCTCTCAGGAGAGACGTGAGGTTCGATAGGAGGTTTCTTTCAGTCCTCCCAGTCTTGGTCATCTACCTGAAGCAGAACTTATGGACGTAGGGGCAGCCATCCCCAGAGACAAGGAGAGAAGACAACATCGCGATCTTGGACTTTGCTACTACTGTAATTGCACTGGACACTGCTTGGCACGTCCCCCTGCAGACAAACCGTCAGATAACACCTAAGTCTGTGTGAGGTTTTCAGACTTTTTGCCTTGTTTTCTGTCATTTTGCTTTAATCTGTTTTTTCTTCATTGGCCATCTTGCTTCCTGTTCTGTTGCCCTCACCTTTGCCCTCAGTCAATATGGATTCCTCAGCTTCTATGTTCCCTGCAAATTACCTGTTTAAGCCTCCTCAGCTGATGGACCAGTGCTTCTGAATGCTGTTTGCAGTCTGCCTGTAACCCGGTCTCCTGACGTCTATGGAGGATCTACTTTTCTGCCGTCCTGTGTGTTGGATCCTGGAGCTCGTGTCCACCCAGGACCCTTCTGCTCGTCCATGGACATTAAGTACAGTAAGGAGAGACTGGATTATACCTTGAGGCTTCTGCTGATCTTTGAGGATCCATTCCTGCTTAATTTGTTCCCAGCCTCTGCACCCTGCACCTGTTTAACCCTTCATGTTTTGTGCACTTGTAAGAAGTAATACAAGCACTTTTTTAAAGCAAACCTGTGTTTTTGTTTCCCTTGTACCTTGCACTAGACCCGAGGTCTCAAACACCCGGGCCGCATGTGGCCCCCGAGGCTGCTTGTTGTGGCCTGCAGACCCTGTGACTATGGCAGCTCTGCAGTATTGTGCCCATCCTTGTAGTATTGTGCCCATCCTTGTAGTATTGTGCCCATCCTTGTAGTATTGTGCCCATCCTTGTAGTATTGTGCCCATCCTTGTAGTAATACGCAAAAAAAAAAAATTCTCACCTTTTCCTTCGTGTTTGCAGCGTTTTGAATGTAACATCCTTAAGCTGCGTCCAGAACCCTGTGATGCACGGTACAAGCAGAGTGGATGGGATTTCTAGAATTCCCGTGCCCTCTGTGTTTGTGCGGCCCGCAGTGAAAACTGACCTGCGGTGCAGCTTACAGGGGCCACAGCATGTGAATTTATGCTGCGGAGTCGCATGCCCTCCCTAGGGAGAACACAGTGAGGAGACCGCAGCGCTCTGAACCCTGATTACGGGCAACTGCGGTCTCCTAGGAGACTTGCGGCCCCGCAGTTCAGGACCGCCGCGTCCAGGGACACAGCGGGTCCTGATCGTGAGCACTTACCTGCTTGTTGCGGCCGGTGATGATCGCAGCTCTATGTCCGCGGCCGGCAGGACTTCACTACAACTGAATCATTTGCGGTGCCGCGCAGAGGAGCTTTATGCATTTACCAATGTCTGCTGCCCACCAATCAGATGCGGGGAAGTGACATCGCTGTATGACATCACCTCCTTGCATCTGATTGGCGGGCAGCAGCCATTGGTATAACACACACAGCTCCTCTGCGCGGCACTGCAAATGATTCAATTATAGTAAAGTCCTGCCGGTCCCGGGCATAGCACTGCGATTGTCATGGGCCGCAACAAGCAGGTACATGCTCACGATCAGGACCCGCTGGATCCTGGACATGGCGGGTCCTGACCTGCAGTGCCACAAGTCTCTTAGGAGACCGAAGTTGCCCATAATCAGGGTTTGGAGCGCTACGGTCTCCTCACTGTGTTCTCCCTAGGGAGGGCATGCGACTCCGCAGCATAAATTCACATGCTGTGGCCTCTGCAAGCTGCACCGCAGGTCAGTTTTCACTGCGGGCCGCACAAGCACAGTGGGCACGGGAATTCTAGAAATCCCATCCACTCTGCTTGTACCGTGCATCACAAGGTTCTGGATGCAGCTGAAGGACGCTGCATTTGTGGCGCCCTGGACAAGCCAGGTCGTCACAGGTACTGCAACAACACACCCCACACCCCGGCTAGGCACACCAGAGTCAGACACAAAATCCTTGTTGCCTCCCTCCAGGGGCTGATGTCCACACCCGGTGGGGTGGAGCCAGGCGGTTGGCCCCACCCACTGAGGAGTTCACAGTCCTGGAGGCGGGAAAGGAAGTGAGTTAAGTTCCGGAAGGGAAAGTGAGAGGAGTAAAGTGGTAAAGGAGCAGACTGACCGTATCTGGGTACGTGGCCCGGGCACCAAGAGCAAGGTTGGCAGACGGTGGTGACCGTCTGCAGGCGAGGCCGATTGACGCACAACCATGAGGACCGGGGTTGGGCGGTGGCCCGCCGGTACCGAACCGGGGAGCGAAGAGAAGCCAGCACCATTCGGCAGGGCCTACGGACCCCGACCAGGCTTGGAGTCGCCGTTAAACCGGTCAAATCCGTCAGCGATGGGAACCTCCAGGGTTTCCCAGCAGTAAAGACCTGACTGAAGGCAACCGCTCAACCGTGAAGGGAAATACAGCTACCGCCACAGCTAGAGTTCCCAGGGCCAGAGCCTGCGGGCAAAAAGGGGCTCCTCTGGCAAACACACCGCTGGGGAGTGGGCTACCGGTGGGAAGCCATCGGGGCCGAAAACACAACACAGGTGCAGGGAGAGACAGTTACCGCCAACCTACCGGGAGTGACCACCGCAGCCGCCAGTGGGACCCGTCCATCCAGCTGTTTGTTTTACCAGAGATTCCGTGTAAGTTACTGGCTGAGTGAGTACCACCCTGCACCTCGCCAAGCCCCGCAATCCACCTCCCAGTCGCTATTACCGGGCCCTGGGACCACCAAATCCCCCTACCCACGGAGGGGAGAAACATCTCAGCTGCTCCCTGTCATCGCTCCCGGGATCCCCGTCCAGAGCAGCGGTGGTGTCCCAACCTCACCACACACCGTGGGTGGCGTCACGGACAATATCCCCAAACCAAACCACCCCTTTCACTCACTGACGAGGAGCGCCGCTCGAGTCCCCGGGATCCGGCCCACCGCTCGAGACACCGAGCAGCAAGCGAGCAGCAGAGCAGTGCCGGACCCGAGCAGTGGGTGAGCGCAGCGCCCTCCCCGCCCGCGACACATTCAAAACACTGCAAACACTGATTATGGGCACACAGGGAACGGAGGAAAGGTGAGAGGTTTTTTGTTTTGTTTTTTTGCGTATTACTAAAGGATGAGCACAATACTACAAAGATGAGCACAATACTGCAGGGCACAGTACCACAAGGATGAGCACAATACTACTGGGCACAATACCACAAGGATGAGCACAATACTACTGGGCACAATACCACAAGGATGAGCACAATACTACTGGGCACAATACTACAAGGATGAGCACAATACTACTGGGCATAATACCACAAGGATGAGCACAATACTGCGAAGATGAGCACAATACTGCAGGGCACAGTACCACAAGGATGAGCACAATACTACAAAGATGAGCACAATACTGCAGGGCACAATACTACAAGGATGGGCACAATACTACTGGGCATAATACCACAAGGATGAGCACAATACTACAGGGCACAATACCACAAGGATGAGCACAATACTACTGGGCATAATACCACAAGGATGAGCACAATACTACTGGGCATAATACCACAAGGATGGGCACAATACTACTGGGCACAATACCACAAGGATGAGCACAATACTACTGGGCACAATACCACAAGGATGAGCACAATACTACTGGGCATAATACCACAAGGATGAGCACAATACTACTGGGCATAATACCACAAGGATGGGCACAATACTACTGGGCATAATACCACAAGGATGAGCACAATACTACTGGGCATAATACCACAAGGATGAGCACAATACTACTGGGCATAATACCACAAGGATGAGCACAATACTACTGGGCATAATACCACAAGGATGAGCACAATACTACTGGGCATAATACCACAAGGATGAGCACAATACTACTGGGCATAATACCACAAGGATGAGCACAATACTACTGGGCATAATACCACAAGGATGAGCATTATACTACTGGGCATAATACCACAAGGATGAGCACAATACTACTGGGCATAATACCACAAGGATGAGCACAATACTACTGGGCATAATACCACAAGGATGAGCACAATACTACTGGGCATAATACCACAAGGATGGGCACAATACTACTGGGCATAATACCACAAGGATGGGCACAATACTACTGGGCATAATACCACAAGGATGAGCACAATACTACTGGGCACAATACCACAAGGATGAGCACAATACTACTGGGCATAATACCACAAGGATGGGCACAATACTACTGGGCATAATACCACAAGGATGGGCACAATACTACTGGGCATAATACCACAAGGATGAGCACAATACTACTGGGCATAATACCACAAGGATGAGCACAATACTACTGGGCATAATACCACAAGGATGAGCACAATACTACTGGGCATAATACCACAAGGATGAGCACAATACTACTGGGCATAATACCACAAGGATGAGCACAATACTACTGGGCATAATACCACAAGGATGGGCACAATACTACTGGGCATAATACCACAAGGATGAGCACAATACTACTGGGCATAATACCACAAGGATGAGCACAATACTACTGGGCATAATACCACAAGGATGAGCACAATACTACTGGGCATAATACCACAAGGATGAGCACAATACTACTGGGCATAATACCACAAGGATGAGCACAATACTACTGGGCATAATACCACAAGGATGAGCACAATACTACTGGGCACAATACCACAAGGATGAGCACAATACTACTGGGCATAATACCACAAGGATGGGCACAATACTACTGGGCATAATACCACAAGGATGGGCACAATACTACTGGGCATAATACCACAAGGATGAGCACAATACTACTGGGCATAATACCACAAGGATGAGCACAATACTACTGGGCATAATACCACAAGGATGAGCACAATACTACTGGGCATAATACCACAAGGATGAGCACAATACTACTGGGCATAATACCACAAGGATGAGCACAATACTACTGGGCATAATACCACAAGGATGAGCACAATACTACTGGGCATAATACCACAAGGATGAGTACAATACTACTGGGCACAATACCACAAGGATGAGTACAATACTACTGGGCACAATACCACAAGGATGGGCACAATACTACTGGGCACAATACCACAAGGATGAGCACAATACTACTGGGCACAATACCACAAGGATGAGTACAATACTACTGGGCACAATACCACAAGGATGGGCACAATACTACTGGGCATAATACCACAAGGATGAGCACAATACTACTGGGCATAATACCACAAGGATGAGCACAATACTACTGGGCATAATACCACAAGGATGAGCACAATACTACTGGGCATAATACCACAAGGATGAGCACAATACTACTGGGCATAATACCACAAGGATGAGCACAATACTACTGGGCATAATACCACAAGGATGAGCACAATACTACTGGGCACAATACCACAAGGATGAGCACAATACTACTGGGCACAATACCACAAGGATGGGCACAATACTACTGGGCACAATACCACAAGGATGAGCACAATACTACTGGGCATAATACCACAAGGATGAGCACAATACTACTGGGCATAATACCACAAGGATGGGCACAATACTACTGGGCATAATACCACAAGGATGAGCACAATACTACTGGGCATAATACCACAAGGATGAGCACAATACTACTGGGCATAATACCACAAGGATGAGCACAATACTACTGGGCATAATACCACAAGGATGAGCACAATACTACTGGGCACAATACCACAAGGATGGGCACAATACTACTGGGCACAATACGACAAGGATGGGCACAATACTACTGGGCATAATACCACAAGGATGGGCACAATACTACTGGGCATAATACCACAAGGATGAGCACAATACTACTGGGCATAATACCACAAGGATGAGCACAATACTACTGGGCACAATACCACAAGGATGAGCACAATACTACTGGGCACAATACCACAAGGATGGGCACAATACTACTGGGCATAATACCACAAGGATGGGCACAATACTACTGGGCATAATACCACAAGGATGAGCACAATACTACTGGGCACAATACCACAAGGATGAGCACAATACTACTGGGCATAATACCACAAGGATGAGCACAATACTACTGGGCATAATACCACAAGGATGAGCACAATACTACTGGGCATAATACCACAAGGATGAGCACAATACTACTGGGCATAATACCACAAGGATGAGCACAATACTACTGGGCATAATACCACAAGGATGAGCACAATACTACTGGGCATAATACCACAAGGATGGGCACAATACTACTGGGCATAATACCACAAGGATGAGCACAATACTACTGGGCATAATACCACAAGGATGAGCACAATACTACTGGGCATAATACCACAAGGATGAGCACAATACTACTGGGCACAATACCACAAGGATGGGCACAATACTACTGGGCACAATACCACAAGGATGAGCACAATACTACTGGGCATAATACCACAAGGATGAGCACAATACTACTGGGCATAATACCACAAGGATGAGCACAATACTACTGGGCACAATACCACAAGGATGAGCACAATACTACTGGGCACAATACCACAAGGATGGGCACAATACTACTGGGCATAATACCACAAGGATGAGCACAATACTACTGGACATAATACCACAAGGATGGGCACAATACTACTGGGCACAATACCACAAGGATGAGCACAATACTACTGGGCATAATACCACAAGGATGGGCACAATACTACTGGGCATAATACCACAAGGATGGGCACAATACTACTGGGCATAATACCACAAGGATGAGCACAATACTACTGGGCATAATACCACAAGGATGAGCACAATACTACTGGGCATAATACCACAAGGATGAGCACAATACTACTGGGCATAATACCACAAGGATGAGCACAATACTACTGGGCATAATACCACAAGGATGAGCACAATACTACTGGGCACAATACCACAAGGATGGGCACAATACTACTGGGCATAATACCACAAGGATGAGCACAATACTACTGGACATAATACCACAAGGATGGGCACAATACTACTGGGCACAATACCACAAGGATGAGCACAATACTACTGGGCATAATACCACAAGGATGGGCACAATACTACTGGGCACAATACCACAAGGATGAGCACAATACTACTGGGCATAATACCACAAGGATGGGCACAATACTACTGGGCATAATACCACAAGGATGGGCACAATACTACTGGGCATAATACCACAAGGATGAGCACAATACTACTGGGCATAATACCACAAGGATGAGCACAATACTACTGGGCATAATACCACAAGGATGGGCACAATACTACTGGGCACAATACCACAAGGATGGGCACAATACCACAAGGATGGGGGACATTTCTACAGGGCACAGTACTACAGGGCACAATACTACAGGGCACAGTACTACAGGGCACAGTACTACAAGGACGGGCACAATACCACAAGGATGGGGGACATTTCTACAGGGCACACAGATGGGGACCTGATGTTGGCTAAGATTACTATATGATGCTGCTAATTTTAAAACAATATTACAAGAAGGTGATATAATTCAAAATAAAGCTGTTTTTGTCCTGCAAGGAACGCGGCCCCTCTCAATTAAACTTGGGGTTAGTTAGTTAGGAAAAACAAAGGCTTAGGGGGATCTAATCACAATGTATAAATATATGAGGGGACAGTACAGAGACCTTTCCAAAGATCTCTTTACACCTAGGCCTGCGACTGGAACACGGGGGCATCCGCTACGTCTTGAGGAAAGAATGTTTAATCATAATCACAGATGAGGATTCTTTACTGTACGAGCAGTGAGACTATGGAACTCTCTGCCGCATGATGTTGTATTGAGGGATTCACAAGTAAAATTTAAGCAGAGCCTGATTGCATTAATTGAAAAATTTAATATTACCAGTTATGTATATTAGATTTTATGACAGGGTATTGATCCAGGGAACTAGTCTGATTGCCGTATGTGGAGTCAGGAAGGAATTTTTTTCCCCATTGGAGCTTATTTGACACATTGGGGTTTTTTTGCCTTCCTCTGGATCAACATGTTAGGCTACGGGGTGAACTAGATGGACTTAGAGTCTCCCTTCAACCTTAAAAACTATGAAACTATGAATGTTTTCTTCTATGTGCGGCCCATACACCCAGCTGAGTGTGAGACCCCTGCACTAGGCTCTATACTAACAGTATTTAACACCTTACAGTCTGGGTGGTTATCGAGGAGGTCACGCAGACCTCCAGGCACCTCAGCTCCTGAAGTAAGGTGCTAGTGAATGGATTTGCTCTTTGAGAACCGATCGGTATCAGCATTTGCTTTCATTGCCTGGGTCTGCAGCTATTTTGTGGATTCTGGACGGGTTATGAAACTAGGTTTAGGGACAGTTAGATTGGAAGGACCCATTCAGATTGTGCCATTGATAAGATGCCATTACTCCAGAACCTGGCCCAGTTTGTAACGGTGGAGTTCACGCTCAAGGTGGGATCTCTCCATGCCGAGGCCATCTCTGTTATGTGATGGATACTTACCTGCGGGGTTGGTGTTGGGAATCCCTTGGCTACATATGCATAATCCTGCCATTGATTGGTGTCAGAGGGATATTGTTAAGTGGGGTTCTGATTGTCATAAGAGATGTGTCCATTCTGTTCAGGTTTTCTCGGCTAGTCCGGAGGGTCTTCTGGAGTACCTGAAGGATTTCAGAGGTGTTTTTTCAGAAAATGAGGCAGAGATTTTACTGCCCCCATTGACCTTACGATTGCACCATCAACCCTATCCCTAATGCCAAATTGCCTAAAGCCCACCTGTATAATTTGTCTGGCCTGAGCGGGCTGACATGAAGGCATACGTAAGTGAGAGTTTATGGAAAGGGCACATTCGTCCTTCCTCCTCTCCTGTAGCTGCTGTATTTTTCTTTGTTAAAAAGAAGGATGGTGGACTCCGTCCCTGCCTCGATTTCTGTGAATTGAATAAAATGATGATTAAAAATACCTATCCGCTTCCACTTATCCCCGACCGATAATCAACTTACTGGGGCCAAATGGTTTGAAAACTCGATGTTAGAGGGGCTTATAATTTAATACGCATCCGGGAGGGTGATGAGTGGAAGACGGCAGTTTCAACGTCCGAGGGTCTGGTGAGGATCTGGTGATGCCTTCTGGACTGGACAATGCACCCGCTGTATTTCACAACTTTATGAGCGATATTTTCTGTGATTACATTGGAAGGTTTATTGTGGCTTATCTGGACGATATTCTGATCTTTTCACCTGCTCTGGATTCTTATTATGGACATATCCGCTCGGTGTTACAAAGGCTTAGAGAGAATTCCTTGTTCTTAGTTAGAAAAGTGTACATTTTCTGTTCAAGAAATCTCATTCCTGGGGTTCACTGTGTCAGCGATTTGGGTTCAAGATGGACCCTGGGAAGGTGCGAGCCATAATTGATTGGCCCCAACATAGAGACCTTAAAGCCTTGCAATGTTTTCTGGGGTTTGCTAATTACTACAGGAAATGTATTAAGGTGTTTTCTCAGATTGTTACCTCTGACTGATCTCACACGTAAGGGGGCGGATTGAGGGTTTGGTCGTCTGAGGCTGGTGGGTTCTTTCATAAGTTGAAAAGATGTTTTATGTCAGCGCCAGTTCTCATTCAGCCAGACCTCACGAGGCTGTTCATCGTGGAGGTGGATGCGTCTGAGGTTGGGGTGGGAGCTGTATTGTCTCAAGGCCCTGAAACATTAATCAACCTGCGGCCATGCGACTTTTTCTCGAGAAAATGCTCACCTGTAAAAGGAAATTATGATGTTTTAAATCGTGAGCTGCTTGCGGTTAAACTTGCGTTCGAGGAATGAAGGATTTTTTTTTTTTTTTTTTTTTTGGAGGGTGCTGACCATCAAATTACAGTTATTACTGACCATAAAAATTTAGCCTATGGTTAATCAGTCAAACGGTTTACCCCGAGACAGGCCAGGTGGTAATTACTTTCCTCTAGATTTAATTTTACCATCACATTCAGGCCAGGGTCTAAGACCGTGAAGGCTGATGCTTTATCACGTAATCTGGTTTCTGTGTCCCCTCCAGAACCTCCATCCTCCATTCTTCCTCTGGGTATTGTTATTGCCATGGCGTCCTCAGAGTTGGAGACAGAGATCCGTGATGCTCAGTCATCGGCTCCTTACACTACTCCAGAGTCCTTGCTTTTTGTTCCTGTATACCTGAGGTTGCGTTTGTTCCAGGAATGTCACGATTCATTGTTAAGTGGTCACCCTGAGGTCACGGCCACCTTGAGGGCTATTTCCAGGCTCTAGTGGTGGTCATCCATTCTTAACAATGTTAAGGATTTTATATCCGCTTGTGAGACTTGCGCACAAGCTAAAGTAAGTCGTAACCGGCAGCCGGGGAATTGGCTCCATTACCAATTCCTGAAAGACCGTGGACTCGTATATCCATGGATTTCATTACCGACTTGCCTATGTTGGTGGGAAGACGGTGATTTGGGTAGTAGTTGACCGATATGTAAACAAGCTCACTTTGTTCCATTGTCGGGGTTACCCAATGTCGAGACACTTTCCAGGTTGTTCATCAGTCATGTGGTAAGATTGCATGGTATCCCCCTGCATATTGTGTCTGATAGGGGGGTGCAATTCAATTCTAAATTGTGGAGGGCATTCTGTAAAAGGTTGGACATTCATTTCTCATTTTGCTCTGCTTATCACCCTGAAACCAATGGGCAGACCGAGAGGTCATTAGAACAGATTTTGCGGTGTTTTGTTGCGGCTCAGCAGGAGGACTTGGTGCTCTTTCTTACCTCTTGCAGAGTTTGTCTTCGATAGTTGGGTCAATAAGTCTACTGGAACCTCGCCTTTCTTTTGTAATTATGGTTTTCATCCCCATTTTAGAGAATTTTCTAGGATGAGTCTGGGTGTCCTGGAGTAGACATAGACATACAAAACCTTGGGGATGTCTGGAGGGAGGTACAAAAGAATATTGGGGTGGCCCGATTTCGCCAGAAACTAAAGACTAATGGGAGACTTTCTTCGGGTCCCGTCTTTAAGGTGGGAGATAAGGTATGGTTGTTTTCTAAGAATATACCCTCAAGGTACCCTCGACAAAGTTGGGTCCTAAATTTATTGGGCCATATGAGATCTTGGAGATGGTCAATCCAGTTGCGTTTAGACTGAGACTTCCTCAGTCTTTTCATATCCCGAATGTTTTTCACAAGTCCCTGTTAAAAAAAATGTGTTCCCTCAGCCTTGTCTCCCTCATCCCCGCCTACTCCTGTTCCCATTAACAGAGTTTTGGAGTATGAGGTGCAGAGGATCGTTGACTCCCGTGTGGTCCGGAATTCCCTTCAATACTTGGTTCATTGGAAGGGATCTGGACCCAAAGAGAGATCCTGGGTTTCGGCTCATTTGATGAGAGCCAGTTGATTGGTCAGTGCCTTCCATCGGAGATTTCTTGAGAAACCTGGGGGTCTAGTGGCTCACCCTTGAAGAGGGAGTACTGTCACGATTCCTCTGTGCAGAGCATTAGGGGATGCTCTGCTGTGTTTTCCTGAGCTACTGAGCTGGCAGGCTGAGTGACAGCGCAGAACTCCATGCTGGTTCTGGGAGATGCTGATTACTCGGGTGTTCCATCTTCCTGGTAATTGCTCTGCCTCCTTACTGAGCATGCTCTCCCAGAACCTTGCCAGTCGTACATTCTAGTTCGGTGGCTCAGTGGTTAGCACTGCAGTCTTGCAGCGCTGGGGTCCTGGATTCAAATCCCACCAAGGACACCATCTGCTAGGAGTTTGTATGATCTCCCCGTGTTTGCGTGGGTTTCCTCCGGGTACTCCGGTTTCCTCCCACACTTGAAAGACATACAGATAGGAACTCTAGATTGTGAGCCCCAATGGGGACAGTGTTGCCAATGTATGTAAAACGCTGTGGAATTAATAGCGCTATATAAATGAATAAAATTATTATTATTATTATTATTATCAATTGTTATGCTGTTGGCCTGTGTTCTTGCTATTGTTCTGATCTTGGGTTCTTGACCCCAGACGGTTGTTTGACTCCTCTCTGCCGGCTCCCTGTTCCTGTCATGACCTCCTGGCTTTTGAGCTTGGACCATTACCTGACCACATCTCTGTTTTCTCCCTGAATCTATTACATGCCATCCTGAAATTCTGACCGTTGGATTGGGACATGACTACTAGTAATTGTCGAAACCCCCCCCTTAAAGTTTGTGTTCGGGGTCGGAGATAACGCAAACTTGTGTCCGAACCCCAAACTTGGACTTTACAGTTATGTAATGGGGTGGGGCGGGGGGGGCTGTAAAATAAAGAATATAGTTAATAACAAATATTATCATTATACGTACAGGTCCCGCGACGTGTACTGCAGACTCTGTGACCTGGCCGCTTCTGCTTCCGGTTCCTATCATTGCTGTGCCGCCGGGTAACCACCATTGACTACAAGACCTTCTATGACATCATGGAAGGTCCTGTGGTCAGTGGTGGGGGCACAGCTGACCGGCCTCAGCTATGCACTCGGGTGAAGTCTCTGACCGCTCTCAGCTGAGTCTCTGTGAGCAGACCTGTGTTTGTCTCCTTGCACAGATGTAGCAGAGCTGAAGAAGCTCGCCCGCCTTTATACCATGTCAGAGGGGTTTTTTGAGTAATAAAGATGGAGTCCTAAATGTCTTCTGTTTTTATTTCTAATAAAATATTTTTTTCTTTGTGTTTTTATTTTACTGTTAAAATAACAGACAATCACAGACGCTGTCACAGAGTGGGCGTCTGTGATTGGATGCTGGAGTAACCTGAAACCAGCCCATACATTCTATCATCTAGTACGTATGGGCAGATTCAAGGTTACTCCAACAGCCAATCACAGATGCCCATTCTGCGTGACAGCGTCTATGAATGGCTGTTGTGTCCCTCACACATATAGTAGTGTAAAAATAAATAATTTTAAAAAATGACGTAGCAGTCCACTGTATTTTTGATTCTCAGCGCAGATAAAGCGGATGGCTAGGGGCTGCCACCCCCATCTGCCTGGCTTTACCTTGGCTAGCAATCAAGATACAAGGAAGGCCATGGTTTGTTTTTTTGTTTTTTTTTGTTTTTTTTTAATTTAAATAATTAAAAAAAAATTGCGTGGGCTCCCGCCGAATTTTGATCGCCAGTCAGGTAAAATCAGGCAGCTGGGGGCTGGTATTCTCAGCGTGGTAAGGTAAAAACCGCAGCCCATAGCCGCTCCTGGAAATGGTGCATTGTTTCTTAGCCCTATTTCCAGACGCTTTACCCGGCTCTTCCAGCGGTCCTGATGGCGGTGGCATGCTGGGTAATAAAGGGGTTAATACCTGCTTTGTATTCTCAGCTGGTACTAAGCCCGAAATTCACTGTATACGTCAAATTAGACATGGCCAACATAAATTTCTAGTAAATAGTAAAAAAAACCATTGTAGACTCCATCTTTATTATAAAAAAAAAATTCTTAGTCTGACGTAGTCCACAGGTACAGCAATGCCAGCTCTGCTTCATTGCTCTGTATAGACAAGTGTCTCTACAGAGTGAGAAACAGAGAGAGCAATGTCAGCTCTGCTTCATCGGCCTGTACAGACAATCATCTCTAGAGAGAGAAGCAGGCAGACACTGAGGGTATGATTCCACTTGCGTATGACTCCTGTGAATCTCGCATCAGTATCACCCTACACAGCCTGACACTCTCCTGACAGGAGCGCCTCAGTTTCATGGAAATAGATGCAGCCGACTTACTCCTGTTAGGAGATTGTGCGCCGTGGCGGGTGATACCGATGCGAGACTCACACAGTGACAGTCAAAGTTCAATCGAGTCAATGAGCCATGGACTCGGGTGAACCCTGACATCAGGATGAACACGGCCGAAGACTACCGAGTGACAGCAGTGCAGTGAATATCCCCGGAGGTTAATGATCGGACCTGGAAGCAGAAGTGGCCGGGAGACAGCGGCTGAGGGGGTCTGCAGGACGCGTAGCAGGAATAATCATAATGGGGTTTTTTTAATATTGGACCTGAACTGTAACACGAGCGTCCCAGGAAAGCCTGTGTTCAGGATCGTCTGCACAAACACCATGTGATCGGTACGGACCGCGAACTTTACAGTGCAGGTTCACCCCTCACTACTGACTATGCTTCTGTGTCCTCCTGTTCCCAGACCCCGGCTTTCCTGACTACTCTTCTGCTGTACTATCCATAAGTAGTGGCTGCATTACACTAATGACATTGGAGGGAAACTTCTCTCTGCAGAAGAAATAAAAATGCCCGAAAACACTCACTCTCACCGAAAACGGGAGAAAAACCTGCAGATGTGTCTGTATAGAGAGCAGAGGTGAAAACCTGCAGATGTGTCTGTATAGAGAGGGAAAAACCTGCAGATGTGTCTGTATAGAGAGGGAGGGAAAAACCTGCAGATGTGTCTGTATAGAGAGCAGAGGTGAAAACCTGCAGATGTGTCTGTATAGAGAGCGGAGGGATATTTCTGGTTTCATTTACATCACCTCGGTGTTACCCCTTTTATGATGTTCGCTATAACTCTGCCCCCCGTATCCCGTAGTGGTAGATTCCACCCCACTTTTATCTTAATGGTAGTGTCCCCATGCCCCCCCTCTTTACTTACCAATTTTCTGACTGCAGACTCTTCGCCCCGCTGCCACCACACAGCAGGACACGGAGCCTGGTGCTGCCTGTGGAAGGGTCAGACGCCCCGATACGTTGTACAGCAGAGTCTGGGGGTCACTGTCAGCCCGGGTCTGTGACACGTTCCTGAGCTCCAGCTCGGAGGATGTAATCCACTCCACAGTCCCCCGTGGGTATCCTCCACTAGAGGAGCAAACTGCAGTGTGAATTGCCCTCTCAATGAACACAGAAATCTGCGGCCTCGAATAATCTGCTGCAAAGTGGAATGTGGAGCAATTAGTGCACCGCCATGGCATGCTAAAATATGTGCAAATACGGCATGTTGTACATAGATGAGGCGTCTGTACATCAGCCCTCTCCCGCGTCCTCTGCGCTCGTCTCCCCGCGTCCTCTGCGCTCGTCTCCCCGTGTCCACTGCGCTCGTCTCCCCGTGTCCACTGCGCTCGTCTCCCCGCGTCCTCTGCGCTCGTCTCCCCGTGTCCACTGCGCTCGTCTCCCCGTGTCCACTGCGCTCGTCTCCCCGTGTCCACTGCGCTCGTCTCCCCGTGTCCACTGCGCTCGTCTCCCCGTGTCCTCTGCGCTCGTCTCCCCGTGTCCTCTGCGCTCGTCTCCCCGTGTCCACTGCGCTCGTCTCCCCGTGTCCTCTGCGCTCGTCTCCCCGTGTCCTCTGCGCTCGTCTCCCCGTGTCCTCTGCGCTCGTCTCCCCGTGTCCACTGCGCTCGTCTCCCCGTGTCCACTGCGCTCGTCTCCCCGTGTCCACTGCGCTCGTCTCCCCGCGTCCTCTGCGCTCGTCTCCCCGTGTCCTCTGCGCTCGTCTCCCCGTGTCCTCTGCGCTCGTCTCCCCGTGTCCTCTGCGCTCGTCTCCCCGTGTCCACTGCGCTCGTCTCCCCGTGTCCACTGCGCTCGTCTCCCCGTGTCCACTGCGCTCATCTTCCCGTGTCCTCTGCGCTCGTCTCCCCGTGTCCTCTGCGCTCGTCTCCCCGTGTCCTCTGCGCTCGTCTCCCCGTGTCCACTGCGCTCGTCTCCCCGTGTCCTCTGCGCTCGTCTCCCCGTGTCCTCTGCGCTCGTCTCCCCGTGTCCTCTGCGCTCGTCTCCCCGTGTCCACTGCGCTCGTCTCCCCGTGTCCACTGCGCTCGTCTCCCCGCGTCCACTGCGCTCGTCTCCCCGCGTCCTCTGCGCTCGTCTCCCCGTGTCCTCTGCGCTCGTCTCCCCGTGTCCTCTGCGCTCGTCTCCCCGTGTCCTCTGCGCTCGTCTCCCCGTGTCCACTGCGCTCGTCTCCCCGTGTCCACTGCGCTCGTCTCCCCGTGTCCACTGCGCTCATCTTCCCGTGTCCTCTGCGCTCGTCTCCCCGTGTCCTCTGCGCTCGTCTCCCCGTGTCCTCTGCGCTCGTCTCCCCGTGTCCTCTGCGCTCGTCTCCCCGTGTCCTCTGCGCTCGTCTCCCATCCCCTTGCCACTCTTCCTTGTGTCATCAGCACACCTCTGCTGTCTCTCCCTAACATTCTACTCCCCACTTCTCTTCAGTGTCTTCGACACCCCCATCGGTGCTCCTCTCTCATCTTGGCTTCTTTAGGCACCCCTCTCCCTTGTCCTGTTGAACCTCTTCGTGCTCTTTTCCTGTCTCCTCAACACTTTCCTTTTGCCCCTTGTCCTTGGCGACCCTCCACTATGTCCTCACCACCCCCTCGCTGCTCCTCCTCCTTCTTCTTGCTGCCTCCTCTCCAATCGCCTCGATTCCCCCTTGGTCCCCCTCCTCGGTGTCCTCAGCTCCCCTCACCAGTGACCTTGATGAGCCTCTCTGATATGCTCGCGCTATTTCACTCCTCCTCAATGTCCTCACCACCCCCTCGTTGCTCCCCTCACAACTCCTCACCACCCTCCTTGGTATCCCTCTCCTGCATCTTCGGCGGTCCTCCAAACTGCTTGGCACCCCATTCCTGCGTCCTCTGTGCTCCTCGGTTTCCTGGCTACCCCATTGCCACACCTCACTTGTGTCCTCAGTGCTCCTATCTCCTTGCCATGCGCCTCTCCCGTCAACATTCTGTGTCCCTATCCCGTCTTCTTCCCGTGCCTCAGTCCTAGCTGTGCCCTTCTCCCGTGTCATCGCTATGCCCCTCTCCTGTCAGCTCACCCCGCTCCTTTCCCACCTCCTCGCTGCACCCCTCTCCCGCCTCCTCGCTGCACCCCTCTCCCGCCTCCTCGCTGCACCCCTCTCCCGCCTCCTCGCTGCACCCCTCTCCCGCCTCCTCGCTGCACCCCTCTCCTGTGTCATCGCCATGCCCCTCTCCTGTCAGCTCACCCCGCTCCTTTCCCACCTCCTCGCTGCACCCCTCTCCCGCCTCCTCGCTGCGGCCCTCTCCTGGTTCCTTGTTGCCCCCTTTCTCCGGGTCCTTGTCTCGTCCCCCATACTTGGCCCCACATTCATCGCACATCCCATATTACATATTTGTAGTGGTTTACCCTGATCCACTAGAACATCAATGGCCGCCTTCCCTGCCTTACCCCAGGTGGACAGAAGCAGCCGCCCCGTGTACTCCAGTTCATATCCTTTGGATTTTAACAGGAAGACGTTGCAGTCGTACTCGCCCGCGTCCCTGGGGCTGATGTGGGACAGGGTCAGGGTGAGGTTGTCTTTATAGAGGCTGCAGCGGTTCCTGTACTCCCCGTCCTGATGACCCGGCTGCTCTTGGCCATTTGAAAAAGAAAATACCACTTTTGGATTGGAGGAGGGTTCAGGTCTCTGCAGGAAAAGCCGGAGCGTTCCCCACTGGGTAATTTTGGGGACCGGCACCACACATTGCAGGATCACACTGTGCCCCACCTGAGCTTGGACCTGACGAGGCTGAGCAGCACCTGAGGGAACAGACAGGGAACATCAGTGCAAACCTGTGGAGATGAGGACAATGTCTAATATAAACCACACATGTACACAGAGCAGATACAGTGCCTTGCGAAAGTATTCAGCCCCTTGAATTTTTTAACCTTTTCGCACATTTCAGGCTCAAACATAAAGATAAAATGTGAATGTTCTGGTGAAGAATCAACAACAAGTGACACAATTGTGAAGAGGAAGGAAATTTATTGCTTATTTTACACTTTTATAACAAATAATAAACTGAAAACTGGGGCGTGTGTCGCGGGCAGAGGGAACGCGCTCGCCATGCTCGGGTCCGGGGCTTCTGCTGCTGCTCGGTGGCTCGAGCGGTGGGCCGGACCCGGGGACTCGAGCAGCGCTCCTCGCCCACGAGTGAAAAGGGATGATTTGTTTGGGGAGACAGTTCGTGACGCCACCCACGGGACGTGGTGATGATGGCACCACCGCTGCTGGTGACGGGGATCCTGGGAACGATGGTAGGGAGTAGCTAGGGTGTTGTCCCCTCTGTGGGTAGGGGTTGGTGATCCCGGGGCCGGTGATGATGCGGGGAGGCTGGATGGCCGGAGTACAGGGTTGCAGGGGCGGCGCGGTGCTGGACGGCACTGGTGTACTCACTCAGACAGTCACAAAGTCTCTGGTAAACCAAACAGCCGTATGGACGGGTCCCGCAGCCGACTGCAGTGTCTTTTCTCTCCCCGGACGGCTGATGGTGGCTGTCTTTCCCTGCACCTGTGTAGAATGTGTCAACTCCGATGGTTTCCCAATGGTAGTCCGCTTCCTTGTGTATAGGTACCATAGGAACCCGTTTTGCCCGCAGGCGCTGGCCCTTGGATCTCTAGCCTGTGGCAGTGGCTGTATATCCTCACGGTGTGGACTGTTGCCTTCTAGCGGGACTTGGGTGTTATGAAACCCCTGGGGTTCCGGTCACACTCGGATTTGACCGTTGTCGGCGGCTCCAAGCCTAGTCGGGGTCTGATGGCCCTGCCTGTGTGCTTAACTTCACTCCGCTCCCCGGTTCAGTACCGGTGGGCCACCGCCCAACCCCGGTCCTACGGTTCCGCAGAGATCCGCTAACTCCTGCAGACGGCCACCACCGTCTGCCGACCTTGCTGTCAGTGCCTGGGCTTCAACCCAGACACTTGCAGTGTTTGTTCCTCTCACTTTCACCTCCAAACTCTCACTGTCACTTTTCCCGCCTCCAGGCCTGTGAACTCCTCGGTGGGTGGGGCCAAGCGCCTGGCTCCGCCCCACCTGGTGTGGACATCAGGCCCTGGAGGGAGGCAACAAGGGTTTTTGGTTGACTGGTGTAACTATCCAGGGGAGGGGGTGTGTGTGTGGTGTTATGTCTGTGACTACCTGGCTAGTCCAGGGCGTCACACGTGCAATATTATTCATCCCCTGTAAGTGAATCCTTTGTAGCGCCCCCTTTTGCAGTGATTACAGCTGCAGTCTCTTGGGGGATGTGTCTATCAGTTTTGCACATGGAGAGGTGAAATTCTCGCCCATTCTTTGTAAACAGCTGGAGCTGAGTGAGGTTGGATGGAGGCGTTTGTGAACAGCAGTTTTCAGCTCTTTCCACAGGTTCTCGATTGGGTTCAGGTCTGGGCTGTGGCTTGGCCATTCTAACACCTGGATACGGTTATTTGTGAACCATTCCATTGTAGATTTTGCTTTAAGTTTGGGATCATTGTCTTGTTGGAAGACAAATCTCCATCCCAGTCTCAGGTCTTTTACAGACTCCAACAGGTTTTCTTCAAGAATTTGGCTCCATCCATCTTCCCATCAATTTTAACCATCTTTCCTGTCCCTGCTGAAGAAAAGCAGGCCCAAACCATGATGCTGCCTCCACCATGTTTGACAGTGGGGATGGTGTGTTCAGGGTGATGAGCTGTGTTGCTAGTATCGTCTGGCATTGTGCCCACATAGTGTGATTTCGGTTTCCTCTGAGCAGAGCCCCTTCTTCCACATGTTTGGGGTCTCCAGGCGGCTTGTGGAAACTTTAAACAACACTTTTTATGGATATCTTTGAGAAATGGCTTCTTCTTGCCACTCTTCCATAAAGGCCAGATTTGTGCAGTGACTGATTGTTGTCCTATGGACAGACTCTCCCACCTCAGCTGTAGATCTCTGCAGATCATCCAGAGGGATCATGGGCCTCTTGGCTGCATCTCTGATCAGTCTTCTCCTTGTGTGAGAGGACAGTTTGGATGGACGGCCGGGTCTTGGTAGATTTGCAGTGGTGTGATGCTCCTTCCATTTCTATATGATCGCTTGCACAGGGCTTCTTGGGATGTGTAAAGTTGTGGAAATCTTTTTGTAACCAAATCCGGCTTTAATCTTCTCCACAACAGTATCACGGACCTGCCTGTTGTGTTCCTTGGTCTTCATGATGCTCTCTGCGCTTTACACAGAACATGAGACTATCACAGAGCAGGGGCATTATACGGAGGCTTCATTACACACAGGGGCTTATATTTATCATCATCAGTCATTTAGGACAACATTGCATCATTCACAGACCCTCAATCACCTTCTGGAGTGAGGTTGCTGCACTGAAAGTAAAGGGGATGAATAATATTGCACGCCACAATTCTCAGTTATTTTTTTACAAACGTTTAAAATAAGCAATAAATTTCTTTCCTCTTCACAATTGTGTCACTTGTAGATTCTTCACCAGAACACAAAACCTGGGAAACACACGTTCAGCAGAAGGCTTGCCACACTCATCAGGAGGGCTTTACACCAGAAGAAGAGGGGATGGGAGAAAAAACAGCAAGAACATGCAGCCGAAGGACAAACTAATCAAGGATACTAGATGCCGTAAAGAGGACCCAAGACAGGGTAATCAGAAGGAAGCTAAGAAAAGGGGAGCAAAACTTCTGTCCTGCATGCTGACCAATGCAAGAAGCCTGACCAATAAGATGGAGGAACTGGAGCTGGTAATGTATGAGGAGAAATACCACATAGTAGGAATAACTGAGACATGGTTAGATGATAGTTATGACTGGGCGGCTAACCGGCAAGGATATGAATTGTTTAGGAGGGATCGTAAAAAAAGGAAAGGGGGTGGAGTCTGTCTATATATAAAGTCCAGGGGGTGGAGTCTGTCTATATATAAAGTTCAGGGGGTGGAGTCTGTCTATATATAAAGTCCAGGGGGTGGAGTCTGTCTATATATAAAGTCCAGGGGGTGGAGTCTGTCTATATATAAAGTCCAGGGGGTGGAGTCTGTCTATATATAAAGTCCAGGGGGTGAAGTCTGTCTATATATAAAGTCCAGGGGGTGGAGTCTGTCTATATATAAAGTCCAGGGGGTGGAGTCTGTCTATATATAAAGTCCAGGGGGTGAAGTCTGTCTATATATAAAGTCCAGGGGGTGAAGTCTGTCTATATATAAAGTCCAGGGGGTGGAGTCTGTCTATATATAAAGTCCAGTTTAAAGCCCAGACTAAGAGAAGATATACAAGAGGGAAATGAAGAGGTGGAGTCTCTATGGGGGGAGATACAAGGAGGGAAAACTAACAGTAAAATCCTCATAGGGGTTTGTTATAAGCCACCAAATATAACAGCAACCACTGAAAATGTATTATTGAAACAAATAGACAAAGCAGCAAATCACAATGAGGTGATTATTATGGGGGACTTCAATTACCCCGATATAGACTGGGAAACTGAGACCTGCGTATCTCAGAAAGGAAACCGGCTTCTGTCAGTAACTAAGGATAATTATCTGTCCCAACTTGTGCCGGGCCCAACTAGAGGGGCAGCCCTTCTGGAGGCCGGATAGAGGGACAGCCCTTCTGGAGGCCGGATAGAGGGACAGCCCTTCTGGAGGCCGGATAGAGGGACAGCCCTTCTGGAGGCCGGATAGAGGTACAGCCCTTCTGGAGGCCAGATAGAGGGGCAGCCCTTCTGGAGGCCAGATAGAGGGGCAGCCCTTCTGGAGGCCGGATAGAGGGACAGCCCTTCTGGAGGCCGGATAGAGGGACAGCCCTTCTGGAGGCCGGATAGAGGGACAGCCCTTCTGGAGGCCGGATAGAGGGACAGCCCTTCTGGAGGCCGGATAGAGGAGCAGCCCTTCTGGAGGCCGGATAGAGGGACAGCCCTTCTGGAGGCCGGATAGAGGGACAGCCCTTCTGGAGGCCGGATAGAGGTACAGCCCTTCTGGAGGCCGGATAGAGGGGCAGCCCTTCTGGAGGCCAGATAGAGGGGCAGCCCTTCTGGAGGCCGGATAGAGGGACAGCCCTTCTGGAGGCCGGATAGAGGGGCAGCCCTTCTGGAGGCCGGATAGAGGGGCAGCCCTTCTGGAGGCTGGATAGAGGGACAGCCCTTCTGGAGGCCGGATAGAGGGGCAGCCCTTCTGGAGGCTGGATAGAGGGACAGCCCTTCTGGAGGCCGGATAGAGGGGCAGCCCTTCTGGAGGCCAGATAGAGGGGCAGCCCTTCTGGAGGCCGGATAGAGGGACAGCCCTTCTGGAGGCCGGATAGAGGGGCAGCCCTTCTGGAGGCCGGATAGAGGGACAGCCCTTCTGGAGGCCGGACTGAGGGGCAGCCCTTCTGGAGGCCAGATAGAGGGGCAGCCCTTCTGGAGGCCGGATAGAGGGACAGCCCTTCTGGAGGCCGGATAGAGGGGCAGCCCTTCTGGAGGCCGGATAGAGGGGCAGCCCTTCTGGAGGCTGGATAGAGGGGCAGCCCTTCTGGAGGCTGGATAGAGGGACAGCCCTTCTGGAGGCCAGATAGAGGGGCAGCCCTTCTGGAGGCCGGATAGAGGGGCAGCCCTTCTGGAGGCCAGATAGAGGGGCAGCCCTTCTGGAGGCCGGATAGAGGGACAGCCCTTCTGGAGGCCGGATAGAGGGGCAGCCCTTCTGGAGGCCGGATAGAGGGACAGCCCTTCTGGAGGCCGGATTGAGGGGCAGCCCTTCTGGAGGCCAGATAGAGGGGCAGCCCTTCTGGAGGCCGGATAGAGGGACAGCCCTTCTGGAGGCCGGATAGAGGGGCAGCCCTTCTGGAGGCCGGATAGAGGGGCAGCCCTTCTGGAGGCTGGATAGAGGGGCAGCCCTTCTGGAGGCCGGATAGAGGGACAGCCCTTCTGGAGGCCGGATAGAGGGACAGCCCTTCTGGAGGCCGGATAGAGGGACAGCCCTTCTGGAGGCTGGATAGAGGGGCAGCCCTTCTGGACTTAATTTTAAGCAACAGGCCAGATAGAATAACAGTCTAGACCAGAGTGTATGGGCACCTCGGGAATAGTGACCACAATATAATACAATTCCACTTGTCCTTCAGTAAGGTGCCTTGGAGGGGGGTTACAAAAACGCTGAATTTCAGGAAAGCAAAGTTTGATCAGCTTAGAGAAGACCTTCGCCAAATTGATTGGGACAATGTTCTCAAAAATGGGAGCACAGAAAATAAGTGGGACATTTTTAAATCGGTATTAAACACCCACTGCGAGCTAGCCATACCATACGGAAATAAAAGGGCGAGGAACAGGAGAAAACCAATGTGGCTAAATAAGGAGGTAAAAGGGGCGATGAATAATAAGAAAAAGGCATTTACAAAGCTAAAACAAGAAGGCAGCGAGGAAGCATTAAAAATATATAGAGAAAAAAATAAAATGTGTAAAAAACAAATACATTTAGCAAAAGTGGAAACTGAGAGACTCATTGCTAAGGAAAGCAAAGCAAATCCCAAACTATTCTTTATTATATAAACAGAAAAAAGATTAAAATTGATGGTGTTGGCCCTTTAAAGAATAATGAGGGTAAAATCATAGAAAGCGATGTGGGAAAAGCAAATGTTTTAAATACTTTTTTCTCAACTGTGTTCACACAGGAAAAGCATATGCCACGGGAAATGCAGAGTGATGAACGTTTCATTAAGTATGACCTGCCTAACCCAGGAAGAAGTGCAGAACCCACTATGTAACATTAACACTGACCAATCACCAGGCCCTGATGGCATTCACCCTCGGGCATTAAGGGAGTTAAGTAATGTGATAGACAGGCCTCTATTCCTTATATTTAAAGACTCTATAGAAACTTGGTCTGTTCCACTGGATTGGCAGCAAATGTGGTACCAATATTCAAAAAAGGGTGCAAAAGGGAACCTGGAAACTATAGGCCGGTAAGCTTAACATCTGTTGTGGGTAAAATGTTTGAAGGGTTTTTAAGGGATACTATTATGGAATGTCTCAATGTTAATAACTGTTTAACTCCATATCAACATGGATTTATGAAGGATCGCTCCTGTCACACTAACCTGATCAGCTTCTATGAGGATGTAAGCTCTCACATGGACCGAGGAGAAGCATTGGATGTCATTTATCTCCACTTCGGTAAAGCATTTGACACTGTCCCACATAAAAGACTGCTAAGTAAAATGAGAAAGCTTGGGCTCGGGGAAAATGTGTGTAGATGGGTAGGTAGCTGGCCTAGTGGTAGAAAACAAAGAGTGGTTATTAATGGTGCATACTCAGATTGGGCCAGGGTTACTAGTGGGGTGCCACAGGGGTCTGTACTGGGCCCTCTACTATTTAATATATTTATTAATGATCTGGTGGATGGCTTACAGAGTAAAATATCAGTATTTGCAGATGATACAAACTATGTAAGGTAGTTAACACAAAGGAGGACAGTTTGCAACTACAGATGGATTTG
Organism: Anomaloglossus baeobatrachus; assembly: GCF_048569485.1. Taxonomy (NCBI): domain Eukaryota; kingdom Metazoa; phylum Chordata; class Amphibia; order Anura; family Aromobatidae; genus Anomaloglossus; species Anomaloglossus baeobatrachus. Next base: position 2,493,479 of record NC_134354.1, on the reverse strand, counting down.
AGTAAATTGGAGAATTGGGCTGAAAAATGGCAAATGAGGTGTAACACAGATAAGTGTAAGGTTATGCACATGGGAAGGAGAAACAGATGCTACGATTACTTACTAAATGGGAAACTGCTGGGGAAATCAGACATGGAAAAAGACTTAGGCATCTTAGTGAATAAGAATCTAAATTGGAGTGCCCAGTGTCAGGCAGCAGCCACCAAAGCAAATAGGGTGATGGGATGCATTAGAAGAGGTCTGGGGGCACGAGATGAAAACATCATTCTCCCTCTGTACAAATCACTAGTCAGACCACACTTGGAGTATTGTGTGCAATTTTGGGCGCCGGTGCTGAAGAAAGACATTACTGAACTTGAAAGGGTTCAGAGGCGGGCTACTAAAATAATAAATGGAGTGGGTGCATTACAATACACGGAAAGGTTATCAAAATTAGGTCTATTTACTCTAGAAAAGAGAAGACTTAGGGGAGACCTAATAAATATGTACAAATATATCAGAGGGCCATATAGAGATCTCTCCCATGATCTGTTTGTACCAAGGACTATGACAAGAACAAGGGGGCATTCTTTTCGATTGGAGGAAAGAAAATTCCTACATCAGCATAGAAGAGGGTTCTTCACGGTAAGAGCAGTGAGGCTCTGGAACTCTCCTCCTGAGGAAGTGGTGATGGCCACTCACTGAATGAATTTAAGAGAGGAATGGAGGCTTTTCTTGAAAGCAACAGTATAGAAGGTTATAAGTAGCATAATCTTACAGGTAGATAGAAGAGCGACCAAGATTATTAGAGGAATGGGGGGGGGCTGCAACACCAAGACAGGTTATTAAACTTGGGGTTAGTTAGTTAGGAAAAACAAGGGGGGATCTAATCACAATGTATAAACATATGAGGGGACAGTACAGAGACCTTTCCAAAGATCTCTTTACACCTAGGCCTGCGACTGGAACACGGGGGCATCCGCTACGTCTTGAGGAAAGAATGTTTAATCATAATCACAGACGAGGATTCTTTACTGTACGAGCAGTGAGACTATGGAGCTCTCTGCCGCATGATGTTGTAATGAGGGATTCACTACTAACATTTAAGCAGAGCCTGAACGCATTTCTTGAAAAATGTAATATTACCAGTTCTGTATATTAGATTTTATGACAGGGTATTGATCCAGGGATCTAGTCTGATTGCCGGATGTGGACGAAGGAAGGACATTTTTTCCCCATTGGAACTTGTTTGCCACATTGGGGTTTTTTTGCCTTCCTCTGGATCAACGTTAGGCTACGGGTTGAACTAGATGGACTTAGAGTCTCCCTTCAACCTTAAAAACTATGATACTATGATACTATGAAACATTCACATTTTATCTTTATGTTTGAAGCCTGAAATGTGGGAAAAGGCTGAAAAATTCAAGGGGGTGAATACTTTAACAAGGTAAGTGTGTGTAATATATATATATATATATATGCAAAACCAGAGTCTTACTACTTTTATATATAAAAACGTATAATTTTATTAGTATCAAATTACGTACATAACAAACAATTAAAAAGCAAAGTGAATAGAGGAAGGATGATCTTACCCTATCCTGTTCCCTCCTCAGTACGGGGGTCGGCGTCCTAATGTGAAGACGCCCCCGATCATCGACGGCTGTCCCTGGGTATTACCCTCCCTATTGGTAGAAAGTGATCTTTCTCAGAAAGGAAGCAACCCCTACAGTAGTGACAGCACGGTGAGGAAGGGGTGCTCAGTCCGCACTCAGATGAGCAGGGATACGGGGCCTAGGGGAGTCGTCAGATGGTCATAAGTCTATGTGCTCAGTAAGAAGGGTAGATAGGCAAGTCACATTTCTTATGAGAAGCAAGAAATGCCCAATAGAAAGGGAAGTAACATTTCTTATAAAACTCAATTCAAGAAGTGCCCTGAGGGTAATACCCAGGGATAGCCGTCAATGATCGGGGGCGTCTTCACATTAGGACGCCGACCCCCGTACTGAGGAAGGAACAGGATCGGGTAAGATCATCCTTCCTCTATTCACTTTGCTTTTTAATTGTTTGTTATGTACGTAATTTGATACTAATAAAATTATACGTTTTTATATATAAAAGTAGTAGACTCTGGTTTTGCATATATATATATATATATATATATATATATATATATATATATATATATATATATATAATTATATTACACACACTTACCTTGTGAAAGTATTCACCCCCTTGAATTTTTCAGCCTTTTCCCACATTTCAGGCTTCAAACATAAAGATAAAATGTGAATGTTCTGGTGAAGAATCAACAACAAGTGACACAATTGTGAAGAGGAAGGAAATTTATTGCTTATTTTAAACGTTTGTAAAAAAATAACTGAGAATTGTTGCGTGCAATATTATTCATCCCCTTTACTTTCAGTGCAGAAACTCCCTCCAGAAGGTGATTGAGGATCTGTGAATGATCCAATGTTGTCCTAAATGACTGATGATGATAAATATAAGCCCCTGTGTGTAATCCAGTCTCCGTATAATGATGATCGGGGGCATCTTCACATTAGGACGCCGACCCCCGTAGTGAGGAGGGTAAGATCATCCTTCCTCTATTCACTTTGCTTTTTAATTGTTTGTTATGTACGTAATTTGATACTAATAAAATTATACGTTTTTATATATAAAAGTAGTAAGAATCTGGTTTTGCAAATATCTACTTTTAACATCCAGAATTGGTATAGAAGATATATATATTAATCTGTGTATATACACTGGAGATGAGAACAATGTCTGATATATACCACACATGTATACAGGGCATATATACATTGTGTGCAGAATTATTAGGCAAATGAGTATTGTGCTCCCATGATACTTGTTATACATGTCGTCCTACTCCGCGCTGTATAGGCTGAGAGCAAACTACCAATGAAGTAACTCAGGTGATGTGCACCTCTGTAATGAGGAGGAGTGCGGTGTAATGACACAACACCCTATATAAGGGGGGGCTTCATTATCAGGCAACTTCCTTTCCTTTGGCAAAATGGGTCAGAAGAGAGATGTGACGGGCTCTGAGAAGTCCATATTGTGAGATGTCTTGCAGAGGGACGCAGCAGTCTTCAAATTACCAAACTTCTGAAGTGTGATCACCGAACAATCAAGCGTTTCATGGCAAATAGCCAACAGGGTCGCAAGAAGCGTGCTGGGCAAAAAAGACGCAAAATAACTGCCCATGAATTGGGGAAAATCAAGCGTGAAGCTGCCAAGATGCCATTTGCCACCAGTTTGACCATATTTCAGAGCTGTAACGTTACTGGAGTATCAAAAAGCACAAGGTGTGCCATACTCAGGGACAGGCCAAGGTAAGGAAGGCCGAAAACCACCACCTCTGACCAAGAAACAGAAGATAAAACATCAAGACTGGGCCAAGAAATATCTTAAGACTGATTCTTCACAGGTTTTATGGACTGATGAAATGAGAGTGACTCTTGATGGGCAGATGGATGGGCCAGAGGCTGGATCAGTAAAGGGCAGAGAGCTCCACTCTGACTCAGACGCCAGCAAGGTGGAGGTGGGCACTGGTATGGGCTGGGATCAGCAAAGATCAACTTGTGGGACCTTTTTGGGTTGAGGATGGAGTGAAGCTCAACTCCCAGACCTACTGCCAGTTTCTGGAAGACAACTTCTTCCAGCAGTAGTATAGGAAGAAGTCGCTATCGATCAAGAAAAACATGATTGTCATGCAGGACAATGCTCCATCACCTGCATCCAACTACTCCACAGCGTGGCTGGCCAGTAAAGGTCTAAAAGAAGAAAAATAATGACATGGCCCCCTTGTTCCCCTGATCTGAACCCCATAGAGAACCTGTGGTCCCTCATAAAATGTGAGATCTACAGGGAGGGAAAACAGTACACCTCTGGGAGCGGTGTCTGGAGGCTGTGGTGTCTGGAGGCTGTGGTGTCTGGAGGCTGTGGTGTCTGGAGGCTGTGGTGTCTGGAGGCTGTGGTGTCTGGGGGCTGTGGTGTCTGGGGGCTGTGGTGGCTGGGGGCTGTGGTGGCTGGGGGCTGGAGGCTGTGGTGTCTGGAGGCTGTGGTGTCTGGAGGCTGTGGTGTCTGGAGGCTGTGGTGTCTGGAGGCTGTGGTGTCTGGAGGCTGTGGTGTCTGGAGGCTGTGGTGTCTGGAGGCTGTGGTGTCTGGAGGCTGTGGTGTCTGTGGTGGCTGGAGGCTGCGGTGGCTGCTGCACGCAATGTTGATGGTAAACAGATCAAGCAGTGACAGAATCTATGGATGGAGGCTGCTGAGGGTCATCAGATAGAAAGGGGGCGATATTGGGCACTCATTTTTCGGGTTTTGTTTTTGCAGTCAGGAATGTTTATTTCTATATTTTGAGCAGTTATATTGGTTACCTGGTGACAATAAACAAGTGAGATGGGAATAGATTTGGTTTTTATTAAGTTGCCTAATAATTCTGCACAGTAATAGTCACCTGCACAAACAGATCCTCCTAAGAAGCCAAATCTAAAAACCCCTCCAACTGCCAAAAATATTAACCCCTCCAACTGCCAAAAATATTAACCCCTCCAACTGCCAAAAATATTAACCCCACCAATTGCCAAAATATTAACCCCTCCAACTGCCAAAAATATTAAGCGCTGATATTTGAGTCTTTTGGGTGATTGAGAACATGGTTGTTGATCGATAATAAAAAAAATCCTCTAAAATACAACCTGCCTAATAATTCTGCACACGGTGTATACACTGGAGATGAGGACAATGTCTGATCACTTATCTTACAGAAATAATGTCATTTCCATTGATAACTGTGCTCCGGTTTTGTGTGAGGGGTGCACCGTGCCACTAGAGCAGGGTAAGGGGCGCACCATGCCACTAGAGCAGGGTAAGGGGTGCACCGTGCCACTAGAGCAGGGTAAAGGGTGCACCATGCCACTAGAGCAGGGTAAGGGGTGCACCGTGCCACTAGAGCAGGGTAAGGGGTGCACCGTGCCCCTAGAGCAGGGTAAGGGGTGCACCGTGCCACTAGAGCAGGGTAAGGGGCGTACCATGCCACTAGAGCAGGGTAAGGGGTGCACCGTGCCACTAGAGCAGGGTAAAGGGTGCACCATGCCACTAGAGCAGGGTAAGGGGTGCACCGTGCCACTAGAGCAGGGTAAGGGGTGCACCGTGCCACTAGAGCAGGGTAAGGGGTGCACCATGCCACTAGAGCAGGGTAAGGGGTACATCGTGCCACTAGAGCAGGGTAAGGGGTGCACCATGCCACTAGAGCAGGGTAAGGGGTGCACCGTGCCACTAGAGCAGGGTAAGGGGTGCACCGTGCCACTAGAGCAGGGTAAGGGGTGCACCATGCCACTAGAGCAGGGTAAGGGGTACATCGTGCCACTAGAGCAGGATAAGGGGTGCACCGTGCCACTAGAGCAGGGTAAGGGGGCACCATGCCACTAGAGCAGGGTAAGGGGCGCACCATGCCACTAGAGCAGGGTAAGGGGCGCACCATGCCACTAGAGCAGGGTAAGGGGTGCAACATGCCACTAGAGCAGGGTAAGGGGTGCACCGTGCCACTAGAACAGGGTTAGGGGCGCACCGTGCCACTAGAACAGGGTAAGGGGCGCACCATGCCACTAGAACAGGGTAAGGGGGGCACCATGCCACTAGAGCAGGGTAAGGGGCACACCGTGCCACTAGAGCAGGGTAAGGGGTGCACCATGCCACTAGAGCAGAGTAAGGGGGGGTACCGTGCCACTAGAGCAGGGTAAGGGGCGCACCGTGCCACTAGAGCAGGGTAAGGGGTGCACCGTCCCACTAGAGCAGGGTAAGGGGTGCATCCTGCCACTAGAGCAGGGTAAGGGGCGCCCCGTGCCACTAGAGCAGGGTTTTACAAAAGATCCAAAGTTTATCACCATAAACCCTTTATTCTGCTGATAATTAGAGAGCAGCAATGACTGTAGAGAGATGATCAGTAAATGTTCTACAGGTAACAACAGTCACAATCAGAAGGACGTCACCGACCGTCGCTGGGAATGACTTCATCTGCGGCCACAGGACATCACTAGTCCCTCACACTGCTCTGGTGGGATTTTGGCCCACTCTTCTTCCAGTCTCTTCCACAGGACATCACTAGTCCCTCACACTGCTCTGGTGGGATTTTGGCCCACTCTTCTTCCAGTCTCTTCCACAGGACATCACTAGTCTCTCACACTGCTCTGGGGGGATTTTGGTCCACTCTTCTTCCAGTCTCTTCCACAGGACATCACTAGTCTCTCACACTGCTCTGGGGGGAATTGGCCCACGCTTCTTCCAGCCTCTTCCACAGGACATCACTAGTCCCTCACACTGCTCTGGGGGGGATTTTGGCCCACTCTTCTTCCAGTCTCTTCCACAGGACATCACTAGTCCCTCACACTGCTCTGGGGGGATTTTGGTCCACTCTTCTTCCAGTCTCTTCCACAGGACATCACTAGTCCCTCACACTGCTCTGGGGGGATTTTGGTCCACTCTTCTTCCAGCCTCTTCCACAGGACATCACTAGTCTCTCACACGGCTCTGGGGGGATTTTGGTCCACTCTTCTTCCAGTCTCTTCCATAGGACATCACTAGTCTCACACTGCTCTGGGGGGATTTTGGACCACTCTTCCTCCAGTCTCTTCCACAGGACATCACTAGTCTCTCACACTGCTCTGGGGGGATTTTGGTCCACTCTTCCTCCAGTCTCTTCCACAGGACATCACTAGTCTCTCACACTGCTCTGGGGGTATTTTGGCCCACTCTTCTTCCAGTCTCTTCCACAGGACATCACTAGCCTCTCACACTGCTCTGGTGGGATTTTGGCCCACTCTTCTTCCAGTCTCTTCCACAGGACATCACTAGTCTCTCACACTGCTCTGGGGGGGATTTTGGTCCACTCTTCTTCCAGTCTCTTCCACAGGACATCACTAGTCTCTCACACTGCTCTGGGGGGATTTTGGACCACTCTTCTTCCAGTCTCTTCCACAGGACATCACTAGTCTCTCACACTGCTCTGGGGGGATTTTGGACCACTCTTCTTCCAGTCTCTTCCACAAGATATCACTCGTCTCTCACACTGCTCTGGGGGGAATTGGCCCACGCTTCTTCCAGCCTCTTCCACAGGACATCACTAGTCTCTCACACTGCTCTGGGGGGATTTTGGCCCACTCTTCTTCCAGTATCTTCCACAGGACATCACTAGTCTCTCACACTGCTCTGGGGGGGATTTTGGCCCACTCTTCTTCCAGTAACTTCCACAGGACATCACTAGTCCCTCACACTGCTCTGGGGGGGATTTTGGCCCACTCTTCTTCCAGTCTCTTCCACAGGACATCACTAGTCTCTCACACTGCTCTGGGGGGATTTTGGTCCACTCTTCTTCCAGTTTCTTCCACAGGACATCACTCGTCTCTCACACTGCTCTGGGGGGATTTTGGTCCACTCTTCTTCCAGTCTCTTCCACAGGACATCACTAGTCCCTCACAGTGCTCTGGGAGGATTTTGGCCCACTCTTCTTCCAGTATCTTCCACAGGACATCACTAGTCTCTCACACTGCTCTGGGGGGGATTTTGGCCCACTCTTCTTCCAGTCTCTTCCACAGGACATCACTAGTCTCTCACACTGCTCTGGGGGGATTTTGGCCCACTCATCTTCCAGTCTCTTCCACAGGACATCACTCGTTTCTCACACTGCTCTGGGGGGGATTTTGGCCCACTCTTCTTCCAGTCTCTTCCACAGGACATCACTAGTCCCTCACAGTGCTCTGGGGGGGATTTTGGCCCACTCTTCTTCCAGTAACTTCCACAGGACATCACTAGCCTCTCACACTGCTCTGGGGGGATTTTGGCCCACTCTTCTTCCAGTCTCTTCCACAGGACATCACTAGTCCCTCACACTGCTCTGGGGGGGATTTTGGCCCACTCTTCTTCCAGTAACTTCCACAGGACATCACTAGCCTCTCACACTGCTCTGGGGGGATTTTGGCCCACTCTTCTTCCAGTATCTTCCACAGGACATCACTAGCCTCTCACACTGCTCTGGGGGGGATTTTGGCCCACTCTTCTTCCAGTCTCTTCCACAGGACATCACTAGTCTCTCACACTGCTCTGGGGGGATTTTGGCCCACTCATCTTCCAGTCTCTTCCACAGGACATCACTAGTCTCTCAAACTGCTCTGGGGGGGATTTTGGCCCACTCTTTTTCCAGTCTCTTCCACAGGACATCACTAGTCTCTCACACTGCTCTGGGGGATTTTGGTCCACTCTTCTTCCAGTCTCTTCCACAGGACATCACTCGTTTCTCACACTGCTCTGGGGGGGATTTTGGCCCACTCTTCTTCCAGTCTCTTCCACAGGACATCACTAGTCCCTCACAGTGCTCTGGGAGGATTTTGGCCCACTCTTCTTCCAGTATCTTCCACAGGACATCACTAGTCTCTCACACTCCTCTGGGGGGGATTTTGGCCCACTCTTCTTCCAGTCTCTTCCACAGGAGATCACTAGCCTCTCACACTGCTCTGGGGGGATTTTGGCCCACTCTTCTTCCAGTCTCTTCCACAGGACATCACTAGTCCCTCACACTGCTCTGGGGGGATTTTGGGCCACTCTTCTTCCAGTCTCTTCCACAGGACATCACTAGTCTTTCACACTGCTCTGGGGGGATTTTGGCCCACTCTTCTTCCAGCCTCTTCCACAACACATCACTAGTCTCTCACACTGCTCTGGGGGGATTTTGGCCCACTCTTCTTCCAGCCTCTTCCACAGGACATCACTAGTCCCTCACACTGCTCTGGTGGGATTTTGGCCCACTCTTCTTCCAGTCTCTTCCACAGGACATCACTAGTCTCTCACACTGCTCTGGGGGGATTTTGGCCCACTCTTCTTCCAGTCTCTTCCACAGGACATCACTAGTCTCTCACACTGCTCTGGGGGGGATTTTGGCCCACTCTTCCTCCAGTCTCTTCCACAGGACATCACTAGTCTCTCACACTGCTCTGGGGGTATTTTGGTCCGCTCTTCTTCCAGTCTCTTCCACAGTTCTTTGACTGTTGTAGGTTTCTTGGTCATAACTTTGTTACCAAGGATTTTCCAGAGGTTTTCTATTGGGTTTAGATCAGGACTCTGGGCTGTTGCCATTTCATTGTTTCCAGGACCTGTTTTCCCTGTTTTGCTGTGTGACAGGGGGCATTGTTCTGTATGAAAATTGCTGCTGATTGAGTGATGGACACAAGTAAGGAGCCGCGTGTTGTGAAGGAGGTTATGATCCACACTTGCATTCACTCTACCATGTAGCTGTGTGAGAGGTCCAACTCCTGCTGCAGAAAACATTCCCCAAACCATGATCCTTCCTCCACCGCCTTTCACTGACTTCTTAACACACTTTGGGTTCAGTCTTTCTTCAGTTTGTAGATGAACATAATGTTACCCATGTGACCCAAATAAATTAAACTTGGTTTCATCACTAAAATGACCTGAGGCCACTTCTCCTCTGTCCATACAACATGCTCCTCACCAAAGGGGAGTCTAGCCTTGTGATCCTTTCTGCTAATGAGAGGTTTGGTCACTGCAGAGTGGACTTTTAGTCCAAATGCTCTTACACATCTTAACCCTGTATGATGAGACAGATCCTTACCCTGTTCAGTGCTGAACTGGCGGAAATTCCAGCTGCAAGAGTCTCCGCATTATCCTGTGCTCGCTTGCATTTTTCTTTCGAGGGCAACCAGCCTTCTTGCTTTGTGATGTTGAAAAGATGCAATATTCCAGTAATTACAGACTAGCAATGACCATCTTCTCTTCCTATGGCTGATAGGGTCACCCCTTTGGCCTTCATCTGGACAACCTGCTGCTGGAGGTTTTCAGTCACTTTGGAACAGCAAAGTCTACGCAAACTGGAAAGTTAGGGGTACTTTGCACCTTGCGACATCGCTACTGCGATATCGTCGGGGTCAAATCGAAAGTGACGCACATCCGGCGCCAGTAACGATGTCGCAACGTGTAGAGCCTAGATGCACCGATTAAACGATTGCAAAAGCATTGTAAATCGGTGATCTGTGTAGTGTCGGTCATTTCCATAATTTCGCTGCAGCGACGGGTACGATGTTGTTCCTCGTTCCTGGGCAGCACACATCGCTGTGTATGAAGCTGCACGAGCGAGGAACATCTTCTACCTGCCTCCAGTGGCAATGCGGAAGAAAGGAGGTGGGCGGGATGTTTACGTCCCGCTCATCTCCGCCCCTCCGCTTCTATTGGCCGCCTGCCGTGTGACGTCGCTGTGACGCCGCACGACCTGCCCCCTTAATAAGGAAGCGGGTCGCCGGCCAGAGCGACGTCGCAGGGCAGGTAAGTGCGTGTGAAGCTGGCGTAGCGATAATGTTCACTACGCCAGCTATCACAAGATATCACAGCTGCGACGGGGGCGGGGACTATCGCGCTCGGCATCGCTACAATCGGCTAGCGATGTTACAGCGTGCAAAGTACCCCTTAAGCACCAGTTACATAGGTTTTGTCAGATAATGAAGGAAATTAGCACAAGGTGCAGATTAACACCAATAACTTGCAGGGATCTGACCGTGTTCTCTAATTGTGATCCATGTTCTCTAATTGTGATCCGTGTTTTCTGATTGTGATCCGTGTCTTTTACATTTTATCTCAATTACATTTTTATTATTTGCTTTACAATTAAATTTATAAAATAAGCGGAAAATCCTGAGCGTTTCCTCATGTGAGGAGATAATCACAGAGGACGACACAATGACCGCAACATTTAGGAGATTGTGTGGTCTCTGATTTTCATCTCTAGTGTAGATGGTCACCATAGATACAAAGGTCAGTGGGTGCTCTCCTGTGGAGACCCGGGGGTCAGCGGGTGCTCTCCTGTGGAGACACGGGGGTCAGTGGGTGCTCTCCTGTGGAGACCTGGGGGTCAGCGGGTGCTCTCCTGTGGAGACCTGGGGGTCAGCGGGTGCTCTCCTGTGGAGACCCGGGGGTCAGTGGGTGCTCTTCTGTGGAGACCCGGGGGTCAGCGGTTGCTCTTCTGTGGAGACACGGGGGTCAGCGGGTGCTCTCCTGTGGAGACACGGGGGTCAGTGGGTGCTCTCCTGTGGAGACACGGGGGTCAGTGGGTGCTCTCCTGTGGAGACCCGGGGGTCAGTGGGTGCTCTCCTGTGGAGACACGGGGGTCAGTGGGTGCTCTCCTGTGGAGACCTGGGGGTCAGCGGGTGCTCTCCTGTGGAGACCTGGGGGTCAGCGGGTGCTCTCCTGTGGAGACCCGGGGGTCAGTGGGTGCTCTTCTGTGGAGACCCGGGGGTCAGCGGTTGCTCTTCTGTGGAGACACGGGGGTCAGCGGGTGCTCTCCTGTGGAGACACGGGGGTCAGTGGGTGCTCTCCTGTGGAGACACGGGGGTCAGTGGGTGCTCTCCTGTGGAGACCCGGGGGTCAGCGGGTGCTCTTCTGTGGAGACACGGGGGTCAGTGGGTGCTCTCCTGTGGAGACCTGGGGGTCAGCGGGTGTTCTCCTGTGGAGACACGGGGGTCAGTGGGTGCTCTCCTGTGGAGACACGGGGGTCAGTGGGTGTTCTCCTGTGGAGACCCGGGGGTCAGTGGGTGCTCTCCTGTGGAGACCTGGGGGGTCAGCGGGTGCTCTCCTGTGGAGACCTGGGGGTCAGCGGGTGCTCTCCTGTGGAGACCCGGGGGTCAGCAGGTGCTCTCCTGTGGAGACCTGGGGGTCAGCGGGTGCTCTCCTGTGGAGACCCGGGGGGTCAGTGGGTGCTCTCCTGTGGAGACCTGGGGGTCAGCGGGTGCTCTCCTGTGGAGACCTGGGGGTCAGCGGGTGCTCTCCTGTGGAGACCCGGGGGTCAGCGGGTGCTCTCCTGTGGAGACCCGGGGGTCAGTGGGTGCTCTCCTGTGGAGACACGGGGTCAGTGGGTGTTCTCCAGTGGAGACCCGGGGGTCGGCGGGTGCTCTCCTGTGGAGACCCGGGGGTCGGCGGGTGCTCTCCTGCGAAGACCCGGGGGTCGGCGGGTGCTCTCCTGCGGAGACCCGGGGGTCGGCGGGTGCGACCTGGGGGTCAGCGGGTGCTCTCCTGCGGAGACTCGGGGGTCAGCGGGTGCTCTCCTGTGGAGACTCGGGGGTCAGCGGGTGCTCTCCTGTGGAGACTCGGGGGTCAGCGGGTGCTCTCCTGTGGAGACTCGGGGGTCAGCGGGTGCTCTCCTGTGGAGACTCGGGGGTCAGCGGGTGCTCTCCTGTGGAGACTCGGGGGTCAGCGGGTGCTCTCCTGTGGAGACTCGGGGGTCAGCGGGTGCTCTCCTGTGGAGACTCGGGGGTCAGCGGGTGCTCTCCTGTGGAGACTCGGGGGTCAGCGGGTGCTCTCCTGTGGAGACTCGGGGGTCAGCGGGTGCTCTCCTGTGGAGACTCGGGGGTCAGCGGGTGCTTTCCTGTGGAGACTCGGGGGTCAGCGGGTGCTTTCCTGTGGAGGCGTGAGGGTGACATATGGGGGGTGGTCTGTACATAGAGGTAATACAAGAGGTAGTAATGGCAGATACTATAACAGCTTTTAAAAAAGGGCTGGATGATTTCCTCACTACACAAAACATTGTTGGTTATAAATGACTTAGTGACTAAAGGTAGAACTGGTGGAGGAAGAGGAACTAGATGGACCTAGGTCTTTTTTCAACCTAAGTAACTATGTAACTATGTGGTCTGTACATGGAGGTGATGTACGGGGGTGTGGTCTGTACATGGAGGTGATGTACGGGGGTGTGGTCTGTACATGGAGGTGATGTACGGGGGTGTGGTCTGTATATGGAGGTGATGTACGGGGGTGTGGTCTATATATGGAGGTGATGTACGGGGGTGTGGTCTGCACATAGAGGTGATGTACGGGGGGGTGGTCTGCACATAGAGGTGATGTACGGGGGTGTGGTCTGTACATGGAGGTGATGTGCGGGGGTGTGGTCTGTACATGGAGGTGATGTGCGGGGGTGTGGTCTGTACATGGAGGTGATGTACGGGGGTGTGGTCTGTACATGGAGTTGATGTACGGGGGTGTGGTCTGTACATAGAGGTGATGTACGGGGGTGTGGTCTGCACATAGAGGTGATGTACAGGGGGTGGTCTGCACATAGAGGTGATGTACGGGGGTGTGGTCTGTACATGGAGGTGATGTACGGGGGGTGGTCTGCACATAGGGGTGATGTACGGGGGTGTGGTCTGTACATGGAGGTGATGTACGGGGGGGTGGTCTGCACATAGAGGTGATGTACGGGGGTGTGGTCTGCACATAGAGGAGATGTACGGGGGTGTGGTCTGTACATAGAGGTGATGTACGGGGGGTGGTCTGTACATAGAGGAGATGTACGGGGGTGTGGTCTGCACATAGAGGTGATGTACGGGGGTGTGGTCTGCACATAGAGGTGATGTACGGGGGTGTGGTCTGCACATAGAGGTGATGTACGGGGGTGTGGTCTGCACATAGAGGTGATGTACAGGGGTGTGGTCTGTACATGGAGGTGATGTACGGGGGTGTGGTCTGCACATAGAGGTGATGTACGGGGGTGTGGTCTGCACATAGAGGTGATGTATGGGTGTGTGGTCTGCACATAGAAGTGATGTACGGGGGGGTGGTCTGCACATAGAGGTGATGTACGGGGGTGTGGTCTGCACATAGAGGTGATGTACGGGGGGGTGGTCTGCACATAGAGGTGATGTACGGGGGTGTGGTCTGCACATAGAGGTGATGTACGGGGGGGTGGTCTGTACATAGAGGTGATGTACGGGGGTGTGGTCTGCACATAGAGGTGATGTACGGGGGGGCGGTCTGTACATAGAGGTGATGTACGGGGGGGTGGTCTGTACATAGAGGTGATGTACGGGGGGGGTGGTCTGCACATACAGGTGATGTACGGGGGGTGGTCTGCACATAGAGGTGATGTACGGGGGGTGGTCTGTACATAGAGGTGATGTACAGGGGGTGGTCTGCACATAGAGGTGATGTACGGGGGTGTGGTCTGTACATGGAGGTGATGTACGGGGGGTGGTCTGCACATAGGGGTGATGTACGGGGGTGTGGTCTGTACATGGAGGTGATGTACGGGGGGGTGGTCTGCACATAGAGGTGATGTACGGGGGTGTGGTCTGCACATAGAGGAGATGTACGGGGGTGTGGTCTGTACATAGAGGTGATGTACGGGGGGTGGTCTGTACATAGAGGAGATGTACGGGGGTGTGGTCTGCACATAGAGGTGATGTACGGGGGTGTGGTCTGCACATAGAGGTGATGTACGGGGGGTGTGGTCTGCACATAGAGGTGATGTACGGGGGTGTGGTCTGCACATAGAGGTGATGTACAGGGGTGTGGTCTGTACATGGAGGTGATGTACGGGGGTGTGGTCTGCACATAGAGGTGATGTACGGGGGTGTGGTCTGCACATAGAGGTGATGTATGGGTGTGTGGTCTGCACATAGAAGTGATGTACGGGGGGGTGGTCTGCACATAGAGGTGATGTACGGGGGTGTGGTCTGCACATAGAGGTGATGTACGGGGGGGTGGTCTGCACATAGAGGTGATGTACGGGGGTGTGGTCTGCACATAGAGGTGATGTACGGGGGGGTGGTCTGTACATAGAGGTGATGTACGGGGGTGTGGTCTGCACATAGAGGTGATGTACGGGGGGGCGGTCTGTACATAGAGGTGATGTACGGGGGGGTGGTCTGTACATAGAGGTGATGTACGGGGGGGGTGGTCTGCACATACAGGTGATGTACGGGGGGTGGTCTGCACATAGAGGTGATGTACGGGGGGTGGTCTGTACATAGAGGTGATGTACGGGGTGGTGGTCTGCACATAGAGGTGATGTACAGGGGGGGTGGTCTGCACATACAGGTGATGTACGGGGGGTGGTCTGCACATAGAGGTGATGTACGGGGGGGTGGTCTGTACATAGAGGTGATGTACGGGGGGGTGGTCTGTACATAGAGGTGATGTACGGGGGGGGTGGTCTGCACATACAGGTGATGTACGGGGGGTGGTCTGCACATAGAGGTGATGTACGGGGGGTGGTCTGTACATAGAGGTGATGTACGGGGTGGTGGTCTGCACATAGAGGTGATGTACGGGGGGGGTGGTCTGCACATAGAAGTGATGTACGGGGGGGTGGTCTGCACATAGAGGTGATGTACGGGGGGGTGGTCTGTACATAGAGGTGATGTACGGGGGGGTGGTCTGCACATAGAGGTGATGTACGGGGGGGGTGGTCTGCACATACAGGTGATGTACGGGGGGGTGGTCTGCACATAGAGGTGATGGATAACGCTGTCATACATAGCACTGCATATATATGATGTTACCCGTAGTGACGAGGGTGCACAGAATCACACACATGTCCAGTAGCATCATGGCTCCCCAGGATCTGCCGCACATCTCTGGCCGCTGTGGTCCAAGGCATGTCCCGGTTGAGCTGTAGAAGATAGATTACATTTTGTGATGTCACCACCATTTAAAACAAGTAAAACCCCAATTGTAATGTTTGGTCACTATGTAAAATGTGCAGAAATCCAGACTGCGATGATCTGGAAATCTGTTATCACCATATTTTATCACACAAATCCGATCAGACATCGGACATTTCTCCTGGTAATTTATCGCATCAACTGATAGTGAAGACACATCTCAGAAAAGCTATGAAAAATGGATACATGTGGTGATCTGACCATCGGAATAGCACCTGGATGGAAGGACAGGGACTGGACAGATTATTATTGAAGAAATGGACCATCCAGCTAGTTATAGAGAAGAGGGACCGTCCAGCTTGTTATTGAAGAGATGTACCATCCAGCTTGTTATAGAGAAGAGGGACCGTCCAGCTTGTTATGGAGGAGAGGAACCATCCAGCTTGTTATAGAGAAGAGGGACCGTCCAGCTTGTTATTAAGGAGAGGAACCGTCCAGCTTGTTATTAAGGAGAGGGACCGTCCAGCTTGTTATGGAGGAGAGGTACCATTTAGCTTGCTATTAAGTAGAGGGGTTGCCCAGCTTCTTATCAAGGACAGAGACCATCCAGCTTCTTATCAAGGACAGAGACCATCCAGCTTCTTATCAAGGACAGAGACCATCCAGCTTCTTATCAAGGACAGAGACCATCCAGCTTCTTATCAAGGACAGAGACCATCCAGCTTGTTACCATGGACAAGGACTGTCCGACTTGTTATCGAGGACAAGGACTGTCCGGCTCGTTATCGAGGAGCGGGACCTTCCACCTTGAAATCAATGTGAGGGATTTTCCAGCTTATCGGCACACACTTCTGCATCTCTGATGGTTTGGGGGTCATTAGTGTTCATGGCAAAGAGAACCCGACATTGAAGAAGTGGACACTGTTCCTCTCCGAAAACTCCAGCAATTGTCTCCTTCCCTGACTTAGATAGGCTCAAGAAGAGAGGACGCAGCACAATGGTGGCCGCGGCCGGGGCATAGCTGAGCTGTGTCGCTGCCATCCATTCATCACATTTAATGGAATGCGTTAAAGTCTGATCTGAGGGAAGGAATGAGCTCTGCCGGAATCACTCACCTCCAGATTAATGTTCTGCTCATTTTACACCAAGACCCAACGTTCTTACATTTAGGGAAGTAAATAACACAAAACCTCACACACATGTTACACGCCTGTGACTAACCATGATCTCCAGAAATCACGTGTCCACTGAGCGAGCGCTCCCACTGCAGGTGCATATACCGCTACGATATTACACGGAGGAGTGTCTGTATTACACGTGTAATATTACACGGGGGGAGTGTCTGTATTACACGTGTAATATTACACGGGGGAGTGTCTGTATTACACGTGTGATATTACACGGGGGAGTGTCTGCATTACACGTGTGATATTACACGGGGGGAGTGTCTGTATTACACGTGTGATATTACACGGGGGAGTGTCTGCATTACACGTGTGATATTACACGGGGGGAGTGTCTGTATTACACGTGTGATATTACACGGGGGAGTGTCTGTATTACACGTGTGATATTACACGGGGGAGTGTCTGCATTACACGTGTGATATTACACGGGGGGGTGTGTCTGTATTACACGTGTGATATTACACGGGGGAGTGTCTGCATTACACGTGTGATATTACACGGGGGGAGTGTCTGTATTACACATGATATATTACACGGGGGAGTGTCTGTATTACACGTGTGATATTACACGGGGGAGTGTCTGTATTACACGTGTGATATTACACGGGGGGGAGTGTCTGTATTACACGTGTGATATTACACGGGAGGAGTGTCTGTATTACACATGATATATTACACGGTGGAGTGTCTGTATTACACGTATGATATTACACGGGGGAGTGTCTGTATTACACGTGTGATATTACACGGGGGAGTGTCTGTATTACACGTGTGATATTACACGGGGGAGTGTCTGTATTACACGTGTGATATTACACGGGGGGAGTGTCTGTATTACACGTGTGATATTACACGGGGGGGAGTGTCTGTATTACACATGATATATTACACGGGGGGAGTGTCTGTATTACACGTGTGATATTACACGGGGGGGAGTGTCTGTATTACACGTGTGATATTACACGGGGGAGTGTCTGATATTACACGTGTGATATTACACGGGGGAGTGTCTGTATTACACATGTGATATTACACGGGGGAGAGTCTATATTATACGTGTGATATTACACGGGGAGTGTCTGTATTATACGTGTGATATTACACGGGGAGTGTCTGTATTATACGTGTGATATTACACGGGGGAGTGTCTGTATTACACGTGTGATATTACACGGGGGAGTGTCTGTATTACACGTGTGATATTACACGGGGGAGCGTCTGTATTACATATGTGATATTACACGGGGGGAGCGTCTGTATTACACGTGTGATATTACACGGGGGGAGCGTCTGTATTACACGTGTGATATTACACGGGGGAGCGTCTGTATTACACGTGTGACATTACACGGGGGAGTGTCTGTATTACACGTGTGATATTACATGGGGGAGTATCTGTATTACATGTGTGATATTACAGGGGGAGTGTCTGTATTACACGTGTGATATTACACGGGAAGAATGTCTGTATTACACGTGTGATATTACACGGGGGAGTGTCTGTATTACACGTGTGATATTACACGGGGGGAGTGTCTGTATTACACGTGTGATATTACACGGGGGAGTGTCTGTATTACACGTGTGATATTACACGGGGGGAGTGTCTGTATTACACGTGTGATATTACACGGGGGAGTGTCTGTATTACACGTGTGATATTACTTGGGGGGAGTGTCTGTAATACACGTGTGATATTACACGGGGGAGTGTCTGCATTACACGTGTGACATTACAAGGGGGGGAGTGTCTGTATGACACGTGTGATATTACACGGGGGGAGTGTCTGTATTACATGTGTGATATTACAGGGGGGAGTGTCTGTATTACACGGGGGGAGTATCTGTATTAAACGGGGGAGTGTCTGTATTACACGTGTGATATTACACGGGGGAGTGTCTGTATTACACGTGTGATATTACACGGGGGAGTGTCTGTATTACACGTGTGACATTACACGGGGGAGTGTCTGTATTACACGTGTGATACTACACGGGGGGATGTCTGTATTACACGTGTGATATTACACGGGGAGTGTGTATTACACGTGTGATATTACACGGGGGAGTATCTGTATTACATGTGTGATATTACACGGGGGAGTATATGTATTACATGTGTGATATTACACAAGGGGAGTGTCTATTACACGTGTGATATTACACGGGGGGAGTGTCTGTATTACACGTGTGATATTACACGGGGGGAGTGTCTGTATTACACGTGTGATATTACACGGGGGGAGTGTCTGTATTACACGTGTGATATTACACGGGGGAGTATCTGTATTACATGTGTGATATTACAGGGGGAGTATCTGTATTACACGTGTGATATTTCACGGGGGAGTGTCTGTATTACACGTGTGATATTACACGGGGGAGTGTCTGTATTACACGTGTGTTATTACACGGGGGGAGTGTCTGTATTACACGTGTGATATTACACGGGGGGAGTGTCTGTATTACACGTGTGATATTACACGAGGGGAGTGTCTGTATTACATGTGTGATATTACACGGGGAGATGTCTGTATTACACGTGTGATATTACACGGGGGGAGTGTCTGTATTACATGTGTGATATTACACGGGGGGAGTGTCTGTATTACATGTGTGATATTACACGGGGGAGTGTCTGTATTACACGTGTGATATTACACGGGGCAGTGTCTGTATTACATGTGTGATATTACACGGGGGAGTGTCTGTATTACACGTGTGATATTACACGGGGAGTGTCTGTATTACACGTGTGATATTACACGGGGAAGTGTCTGTATTACACGTGTGATATTACACGGGGGAGTGTCTGTATTACACGTGTGATATTACACGGGGGGAGCGTCTGTATTACACGTGTGATATTACACGGGGGGAGTGTCTGTATTGCACGTGTGATATTACACGGGGGAGTGTCTGTATTACACGTGTGATATTACACGGGGGGAGCGTCTGTATTACACGTGTGATATTACACGGGGGGAGTGTCTGTATTGCACGTGTGATATTACACGGGGAGTGTCTGTATTACACGTGTGATATTACACGGGGGAGTATCTGTATTACACGTGTGATATTACACGGGGGAGTGTCTGTATTACACGTGTGATATTACACGGGGGGAGTGTCTGTATTACACGTGTGATATTACACGGGGGGAGTGTCTGTATTACACGTGTGATATTACACGGGGGGAGTGTCTGTATTACACGTGCGATATTACACGGGGGGAGTGTCTGTATTACACGTGCGATATTACACGGGGGAGTGTCTGTATTACACGTGTGATATTACGCGGGGAGTGTCTGTATTACACGTGTGATATTACACGGGGGAGTGTCTGCATTACACGTGTGATATTACACGGGGGAGTGTCTGTATTACACGTGTGATATTACACGGGGGGAGTGTCTGTATTACACGTGTGATATTACACGGGGGAGTGTCTGTATTAAATGTGTGATATTACACGGGGGAGTGTCTGTATTACACGTGTGATATTACACGGGAGGAGCGTCTGTATTACACGTGTGATATTACACGGGGGAGTGTCTGTATTATACGTGTGATATTACACGGGGGAGTGTCTGTATTACACGTGTGATATTACACGGGGGGAGTATCTTTATTACACGTGTGATATAACAGGGGGAGTGTCTGTATTACACGTGTGATATTACACGGGAGGAGCGTCTGTATTACACGTGTGATATTACACGGGAGGAGCGTCTGTATTACACGTGTGATGTTACACGGGGGAGTGTCTGTATTACACGTGTGATATTACACGGGGGGAGTATCTTTATTACACGTGTGATATAACAGGGGGAGTGTCTGTATTACACGTGTGATATTACACGGGGGGAGTGTCTGTATTACACGTGTGATATTACAGGGAGAGTGTCTGTATTACACGTGTGATATTACACGGGGGGAATGTCTGTATTACACGTGTGATATACGGGGGGAGTGTCTGTATTACACGTGTGATATTACACGGGGGAGTGTCTGTATTACACGTGTGATATTACACTGACGAGTATCTGTATTACACGTGTGATATTACACGGGGGGAGTGTCTGTATTACACGTGTGATATTACGCGAGGGAGTGTCTGTATTACACGTGTGATATTACACGGGGAGTGTCTGTATTACACGTGTGATATTACACAAGGGAGTGTCTGTATTACACGTGTGATATTACACGGGGAGTGTCTGTATTACACGTGTGATATTACACGGGGAAAGTGTCTATTACACGTGTGATATTACGCGGGGAAAGTGTCTGTATTACACGTGTGATATTACACGGGGGGAGTGTCTGTATTACACGTGTGATATTACACGGGGGGAGTGTCTGTATTACACGTGTGATATTACACGGGGGAGTGTCTGTTTTACACGTGTGATAGTACACGTGTCATGATGTGTTTTGCCTTCTCACTGTATTTGCTGTAATACTATGTCTTGGGATGTAAGTGACCATACCCCCCCAGCCTGTATCATATTGCAATCAGGCTTCAGCAGTAGCTATTGTCATTGATTTGGTGGGGGTTGCATATATATATATTGTTCTTCTCAGCATGGGACTTCTCCAATCTACAACTTGGTAAACAGAACAGAGCCAGCAGTCTAAAGTCCATTCATGCATCAAATGGCCAGGGGGAGGTGTGCCCACCTAAGGGGCTAATCCCAGGAGAGAAGAACATGTTAGAGCAGTTAGTTGGGAGCTGAGTTTTGAAGAGGAAGGGAGCGAGATCTGATTCTGCGGACAGATCTCGCCGTCCAGTGGATTGTGTGGGATTTCTGGGACTCTGAAAAGGACTACTACGTCGTGATCTGGCACTTTGGATTATCGGGAGGTGCCCCCGAATCTGTTTTATTTGGACTTGTCGTGTGCTGTTCCTGTATTCCTGTTAGTAAACCTGTTGGATCATCCTCGGCCTGTTGTCTCTCCTTGCTCTGCTGTACACCCCGTCACAAACTGGTGGCAGCTGCGAGATCAGAGCAGAAGAAATGGAGGACAACGGCCAATCAACGTCTGAAACCAGAACCTCAGGATACAGGAACTGGACTGTGGTGAGCCTACAAACAAAGGCCCGTGAATTAGGTGTCGGCTACAAAGGACTCTCTAAGGAGCAACTAATTGAGGCATTGGAAAATGCTTGCCTGCAAGATGGCACCGAGGAACAGTTTCCACAGCAAGGGGAGCAAAGACGGGAGCCGGAGGTAAATACCCAAAAAAGTCAATGGGTTGTGTGGTACGAGGAGGAGATGGCCTTGCTGGGAGAGGAGACCACCATAGAATATAAGATGGAGGTCATGCGTGCAGCTAAAGAGAAGGAGCGCAGGATGGAGGAGATGGCATTGCTGGATAAGCAGCTCGCTGTGGAAGCCGCGAGAAGTTCCAGACAGACTGTAACCCCAGCACCCATCATGAGGGAACTTCCCAGGGTGTCCCGCAAAGACTTCAAGCAGTTTAATGAGGCTGCTGGTGACATTGAGGGCTTCTTCCAGGACTTTGAGCATCAGTGTCGATTAATGGAAGTTCCAGAAAGGGAGCGCGTCCGGCATCTGGTTGGGCTCTTAGAGGGTGGAGCTGCTGCAGCCTATAGAGCTATGGACCCTCGGTGGAACTGTGAGTATGCGGATATTAAACAGACTATTTTAGAACATTATGCTGTAACGCCAGACACTTACAGGACTCAGTTCCGTACTCTAGCATGTGATGAGGAAGTGTCCTTCAAGATGTATGCCCACAAACTCAAACATCTGTGGCATCGTTGGTTAGAGACAGAGGAGGCCTTAACCTTGGAGACCATCCTTCAGGTCCTCCTAAAAGAGCAGTTTTACTTCAAGTGCCCCGCTGAGATCCGGGAATGGGTGCGTGAAAGGAGACCAGCCACTGTGGAGGAAGCTGCAGCTCTAGCTGATGAGGCTCTCACCATCAAGCCTCAGTGGAAAAAACTACTACCCAGTGAGAAGAAAACCACCAAACCCCCAACGCTGGCGGCCCCTGGTCCTTCTGGCCCCAATGTTCACCATCACCATAGACCGTCAACTCATGGGGACCTTCGTGTGACTGTGCCTCGCATTACTCATGCTCCACCTTTGGGAATACGACGTGGAGGAAGAATCCCAGAGCGCAGATGTTATGGGTGTGGGCAGCCTGGGCACATGCAATTCCAATGTCCAGGTGTTCGGAGACAGAACAGCTACAGACCGCCTTTGCCTGTTCATTATCTACAGACACCTTCACCAGGAGAAGAGCTGGATTCTGTGCCTGATGACTTGCCAAGTGACTCAGATATCCTGGCTCCCCTACCCGGAGTCTATGGGGTGCAAGCTCCAGCCACCTGTTCTTCTGATCTTCAGGACAAACATCTACAGGAGGTCGTGCTGGATGGCCAAAAGGTTGTTGGCTTCCGTGACACTGGGGCTTTCCTCACCATAGCCGATCCCCGAGTAATTCAACCACAAGCAATTCAAAAGGGACCAGGAATTGCCATTGAACTGGCAGGAGGTACCCAGAGATATATTCCAAGAGCGAGTGTGACCCTGGATTATGGCTTTGGGGCAAAACAATGTGTGGTCGGTGTGATGAGCGGCCTCCCTGCAGACGTTCTTCTAGGAAATGATGTGGGGAATCTTCATTGCCACTTTGTCGGTGCGGTAACCAGAAGTCAAGCCAAGAGAGCAGCCCATGTGGACGTGTACAACCCATCCATGGAAATGAGGCCACCAGAACTGCCATTACAGCCAGTGAGTGATTCTTCTTGTGGGGATAATATGAATGTTACTTGGGATAAAGTTCAGTTTAGACAAGAAGTAGAGACTGACCCCACCCTTGCTAGTTTTAGAGCCCGAGCTGAAATAGGGCAGCTAGGGGAGACGGAGAAAGAATTATCAGAGAAAATGGACTTCTGTATCGGGTTGCCAATGCCGACTCCCTAGATAAGCCCTGGACTTATAG
Source organism: Anomaloglossus baeobatrachus (assembly GCF_048569485.1). Classification (NCBI taxonomy): domain Eukaryota; kingdom Metazoa; phylum Chordata; class Amphibia; order Anura; family Aromobatidae; genus Anomaloglossus; species Anomaloglossus baeobatrachus. The sequence goes on along the minus strand of NC_134354.1, from coordinate 2,469,872 downwards.
CAAACAGCTGATTGTTCCTCAGAAGTACAGAATTCCCCTATTACACCTGGCTCATGACATTCCTACGGCTGGCCATCAAGGCAAAACCCGCACCGAGAGACGATTGACTCAAACTTTTTATTGGCCTGGGATTTCCCAAGCAGTGGCGCATTTCTGCCGAACTTGTGACATATGTCAGCGTAGAGGGCGACCCGGAGATCACCCAAAGGCACCCCTGCAACCGCTCCCTATAATAGAAGAACCCTTTCAAAGAGTAGTTGTTGATATCATTGGACCTCTGGCTAAACCAAGTAAATCTGGAAAGCAGTACATTCTCACTGTTGTGGACTATGCCACCCGATATCCAGAAGCCGTGGCCTTGTCAAGTATCTCTGCAGCCAAGGTGGCCGAGGCCTTGGTTATTATTTTTACCAGAGTAGGATTCCCCAGTGAGATCTTGTCGGACCAAGGCTCCCAGTTTATGTCAGAGTTGGTCCAGTGTCTGTGGCGCACCTGTGGAGTACGAGCAATCCGAACGACCCCCGTATCATCCCCAAATAAATAGACTTTGTGAACGATTCAACGGCACTCTGAAGAATATGCTGAGGGCCTTCACGGACCGAGATTCAGACTGGGAGAAGTACTTACCCCATCTCTTGTTTGCCTATCGGGAAGTTCCCCAGGAGTCCACTGGGTTCTCCCCCTTTGAACTACTCTATGGAAGAAAGGTCCGAGGACCCTTAACCCTGCTCAAGGAATACTGGGAGGGGCAAGTTGAAGATACAGGAACCCCTGTTGTCACTTATGTCCTAAAGCTGCGAGAAACCCTGGCCCAACTTGCTAGTTTTGCCCAGAGTCATTTGCGTATGGCTCAAACCAGACAGAAGACATGATATGACCGTAAAGCACGCTATCGGGAGTTTGTAGAAGGACAACAAGTCTTAATGATTGTTCCCCATCGGCAGAATAAACTGCAGACCACATGGGAGGGTCCCTTCCGGGTTCTCAGAAAACTGAATGATACCAATTACCTTCTTGCTTTAGATGATCAGGGGCTAAGGCAAAAGACTGTCCATGTGAATATGATTAAGGAGTACCATGACCGGAACATTCCAATGATAGCAAGCTGTCGGTTGGCTTCAGAAGATGGTCAAGAGGATGAGGACTCTCTACCTGATCTCGTGGAAGCAGCGAGAGCCCCATCCACTGTGGAACAGGTTCCCCTGGGAGATCACCTGGACTCCTTACAGAAAATCCAGATGCTGGAAGTGCTTCAACAGAGACGGGCTGCTTTCTCATCCCAACCAGGTCGAACCACCGTCGCCCAACATCATGTGGACACTCAGGGCATCCGTCCCATACAACTGGCTCCTTACCGGGTACCTGAATCAGTTCGAAACACCATGCAGCACGAACTGGAGGAGATGTTACAGCTTGGGGTAATCCAGGCCTCCCATAGCCCTTGGGCCTCCCCTGTGGTGTTAGTACCCAAGAAGGATGGGAGTACTCGATTTTGTGTGGACTATCGGCGACTAAACGACCATACCGTCAGCGATCCTTACCCAATGCCTCGTATTGACGAACTTCTAGACCGACTGGCTGGGTCCCGATATGTCACTACCTTGGATCTCAGTAAGGGATACTGGCAGATCCCTCTAACGGATGAAGGGAGAGAACGGTCCGTTTTTATAACCCCCTTTTGGTCTGTATGAATTTCTAAGCATGCCTTTTGGAATGAAAAATGCCCCGGCCACCTTCCAGAGAATGGTGGACCAGATCCTCCGGGGATGTGGTGACTTTGCTTGTGCCTACTTGGATGATATCGCCGTCTTCAGCCACACATGAGAGGAACATCTGAATCAAGTAGCCATTATTTTGGACCTGATTCTGGCAGCCGGCCTAACTATTCGACCCGATAAATGCCAATTGGGGATGGGTGAAGTCCAATATCTAGGGCATAGAGTGGGAGGAGGGAAGCTCCGTCCTGAGCCTGCCAAAATCCAGGCTATTAGAGACTGGCCTGTACCCCAAACTAAGAAACAAGTTATGGCTTTTCTGGGCACTGCCAGTTATTACCGAAAATTTGTTTCTCATTTCAGTACTGTGGCCAAGCCTCTTACCGACCTGACCAAGAAAACAATGCCCCGGCTGGTGATCTGGACTCCAGCCTGTGATGAGGCTTTTAACCGGCTGAAGGACGCTCTGGTCTGCGATCCTGTCCTGGCTGCTCCAGACTACAAGTGGAGATTTATTGTGCAAACGGACGCCTCTGCTTATGGACTGGGAGCTGTCCTCAGCCAGGTGAATGCAGCCGGGGAGGAGCACCCCATCGCCTACCTCAGCCGGAAACTGCTGGACCAAGAAGTGGCCTATGCAACTGTTGAGAAGGAATGTCTGGCTGTAGTGTGGGCCCTTAAGAAACTACGGCCGTATCTGTATGGACGAGAATTCACTGTGGTTACTGATCACAATCCCCTCACCTGGCTGAACAGAGTCTCTGGGGACAATGGACGATTACTGCGATGGAGCCTGGCTCTGCAGCCCTATAGCTTTACCATACAATATAGAAGGGGCAGCCAACACCAAAATGCAGATGGACTGTCCAGGCAAGAGGAGCCTTGAGTCCTGTCAGCCATGCCTGTGTGTACTTAACCAGCGACCTGTAGAGGTCCCTAGTACGTACACAAGTTGGGAGGGGAAGGAATTGTCATGATGTGTTTTGCCTTCTCACTGTATTTGCTGTAATACTATGTCTTGGGATGTAAGTGACCATACCCCCCCATCCTGTATCATATTGCAATCAGGCTTCAGCAGTAGCTATTGTCATTGATTTGGTGGGGGTTGCATATATATATTGTTCTTCTCAGCATGGGACTTCTCCAATCTACAACTTGGTAAACAGAACAGAGCCAGCAGTCTAAAGGCCATTCATGCATCAAATGGCCAGGGGGAGGTGTGCCCACCTAAGGGGCTGATCCCAGGAGAGAAGAACATGTTAGAGCAGTTAGTTGGGAGCTGAGTTTTGAAGAGGAAGGGAGCGAGATCTGATTCTGCGGACAGATCTCGCCGTCCAGTGGATTGTGTGGGATTTCTGGGACTCTGAAAAGGACTATTACGTCGTGATCTGGCACTGTGGATTATCGGGAGGTGCCCCCGAATCTGTTTTATTTGGACTTGTCGTGTGCTGTTCCTGTATTCCTGTTAGTAAACCTGTTGGATCATCCTCGGCCTGTTGTCTCTCCTTGCTCTGCTGTACACCCCGTCACAACACAGGGGAGTGTCTGTATTACACGTGTGATATTACACGGGGCAGTGTCTGTATTACACGTGTGATATTACACGGGGGAGCGTCTGTATTACACGTGTGATATTACACGGGGGAGTGTCTGTATTACACGTGTGATATTACACGGGGGAGTGTCTGTATTACACGTGTGATATTACACGGGGGCAGTGTCTGTATTACGCGTGTGATATTACACGGGGGGAGTGTCTGTATTACGCGTGTGATATTACACGGGGGGAGTGTCTGTATTACACGTGTGATATTACACGGGGGAGTGTCTGTATTACACGTGTGATATTACACGGGGGAGTGTCTGTATTACACGTGTGATATTACATGTGGGAGTGTCTGTATTACACGTGTGATATTACACGGGGGAGTGTCTGTATTACACGTGTGATATTACAGGGGGAGTGTCTGTATTACACGTGTGATATTACACGGGGGAGTATCTGTATTACATGTGTGATATTACAGGGGGAGTATCTGTATTACATGTGTGATATTACACGGGGGAGTGTCTGTATTACACGTGTGATATTACACGGGGGAGTATCTGTATTACACGTGTGATATTATATGGGGGGAGTATCTGTATTACATATATGATATTACATGGGGGAGTATCTGTATTACATGTGTGATATTACACGGGGGGAGTATCTGTATTACACGTGTGATATTACACGGGGGGAGTGTCTGTATTACACGTGTGATATTACACGGGGGAGTGTCTGTATTACACGTGTGATATTTTACGGGGGGAGTGTCTGTATTACACGTGTGATATTACATGGGGGAGAGTCTGTATTACACGTGTGATATTACATGGGGGAGTATCTGTATTATATGTGTGATATTATATGGGTAGAGGGGCTCTATTACATGGAGAGGGGGTGTAGGTTTCCCATCTTTGTAATGTAGGATATCCCGGTTTGGGGTGTGTTGCTCGGCCATATCTTTGTGTTATTAGTGCCTCCCCTGTCGCTGGTGGAGATCGCACTCTGTTTATCTCTGAAGATTTTAGTTATTTTCCACAAATAAACCTGACCCGATATCACACACAGGAATATCCCAGGACTTCTGCACAATCACCAGACACAATGTACACATATCATATCTTACCACACCTCCCGGTGATGGCCCCAGGTCCTCACCTGCCCCCGGTGTCTCGGTCCCACACGAGGCCTCTTCTCTGATCAAAGCTTTGCCGCAGACTGAATCAAAAAGAGGAAGATCGGGGAGTCCAAGAGGAAGCAGAAGGCGGAGGGTCTGCTCCAACACACGTCACCTACCCACGAAACACGCAACCACAGAGAATAATACGTGTACGGGAACCTTCTCAAGCCTGTATCCTCCATGCACATATATCCAACATGTCTGGTGTCAAAGACGCTGGATAATAGCTCCCAGGGTGTAGATATAGTGGGTGTAGAGGGGGCAGTTGAGTATACATAGAGGACGTGTAGAGGGAAGTTTGTTCAGTTAATATGTGACTGGGTTTGTGGACAAGGACACTGGGGTCCCCAAGTAGCTTCACTCCACGGGTATCCACACTACAGAGCGCAAGGAAGGAAGGTCTAACACTCCACCGGTGGTGGCCTCTGAATCATCCGGGATCGGCTGGATCCCATCATGGCGGAAACTGGCACTCCAAGGGTGATGACCTGACAGTGAGTAAAAGAACTTTGTCTGCAGTCCTGTGTCGTTCCGTCATTCCGACGCCCCGCGCTCCGGCGCCTCTGGCCGCTACCCCCCACCATCGTCCTCCCTGGGGCCTAGCTCTGTCTGCGGGGAAGTGAACCATCTGAGCTGCGTTACCATCCACCCCGAAGGAGAGCAACATCTCGCAGTGGCGGCTGGTGATTGGCCGCATACCATGGGTGGCGGTGTAAAGCAAACCCCCATCATCCCCTATACTGGTCACCTTGAACCTTTTATTGACACCGCAGGGGCCACGGAGCCAGGTCAGGCCATTCACAGCAACCCCAAATACCACTGGCCCGGTGACGAGTAGCCCTGAGGCCCCATGGCGCGTCAAAGTCTTTTATGAATATGGGCCAATGTGTCTTGTCCCTCTGAATCTTCTAGTCGGGTCAGCCCTTAGGAGGTTACACATGTTTCCACAGTGGCTTAAAGTGTGGAATAAAGTTCAGTATTGTCCCACTTTTCGCCGGTGTAGGGGCTCCTGTGTTAGTGAAGCCCCCTGCAGAGAAGCGGTGACTGAGGGAAGGAACCGTATAGGGACATTAGGAAGCACATGGTACAGACTCGGGTGAGCTGCAGGAGACGTCTCTTCTCCTTTCTCCTTATTGGCAGGTCCTTCCTTTTATACTGGTCACGGGTGACCCAGTCATATGGTTTCTGGCCATCAATGGTCACAGTGTCTGGCTGTGCAGAATGCTCCTGACTTTCCATTGTTCCTGCTGTCAGTATTAATTGGTATTGTTGAGGAGAGCCATAAGATGAAATACTTAATTAACCTCTGGACATAGAGCACTGTGACAAGTGTGTTCAATTAAATCAATTCTCTATATATAAGCCAGTCAATTTTCAGAGAAACTCAAAGATGGCCCCCGATGACATCACAGACCAAACCATCAGCATGGATCCACCAGATGATGTCCCTCCCATCACCATCACCATGGACTGATCCACTGAAGTCAGACCTGCCCATCAACAGCAAGACAGATCTCCCCATTGGCTAGCCCATGAACTGTCCCACTAAATGGGCATATCTGAACTTGTGTACGCCCTTAGCCTATATCAGATGTTCTCCTGCTCTCTTTGGCTGCCATTTTACTGTGACCAAGAAGAGATTTCATATCCGACTGTGTCTGGTGTGAATTCTGTACGCATGCACTTGGTCCATACTAATTCGGTCAGGCAGTAGGCAACTAGTGATCTCTGGTTAAGAGTTCACCTCAACATTATTGGTGCCCAACGTGGGGCCAATAGACGGAGACACCTGAAATCCTGATGAACCGGCAACTGGAATGGCATGACGTGCTGGACACCCCAGGAATTTGATTACTTCCTAACAAGAGTACGGTAGGTCTGCTGATTTTTCATAATCTGTAGTCTTCCTGTGGTCTTGGTGGGGTGTGTGGCATTGATTGCCTGACTGTGTCCGGTTTTGTTGGGGTATCTGTTGACGGGCAGACGGGTCTCACGGCTATTGGCCATATTAATCTCAGAAGAACCGTCACATATTCAGTTGCCTGCTGTCTGTTGTGTGTATTTGTGAAGAGGGGAAATTGACTGGTAGTTAAGAGAGCATGTGGGTTTATGAGTTCTGTTAGTTGTTGCCTGTGATATGGTTTGTGGTTCTAGTGGAGACTTAAGTAGTTAATACGGTTTGGTACAAGACCTAGAGATATAGCGCAGGTTTTAATTGGTCAGGTTAGGCACGTGTTTTTCACGGGCTCTCAAATTTGTTGATATGGTAAAGGATATTGTCTGTGATATAGTATACGGTTGTCGCCTGTGGTACAGTTTATGGCTCTGTAAGGAAATACGTGGGACTGCTGGTACGTGGTAATCTTGGGGCCTAGCGCAGTGTAGCGTGGAATGGCTGGTACGGATACCATTGGGGCATAGCGTTTAGTTGCGCATTGTGGCTGGTACGTGGTAGTCTTGGGGCCTAACGATGGACGTGAAATGGCTGGTACGGATACCATTGGGGCTTAGCGCAAGCTTGGGTGATATAATTGGTATGAGGTGTCTTGGGGTCTACAAAAAGCGCTGGACGTGAATCGGCTGGAACGGGCACCTTGTAGCCAGGGGTGACACCATTGGTGTCTTTATGAATTACGGACCATGTAGAAACTGGGCAGGGACACCGTGACGAGGCGCCTGCTGCAGACTTTACAAAACTTTACTTAGTGTTCAAGTTGTGTGTCAGTTGTGAGTCATCTCCTCCTGTGTTTGTTTGTTGGTTTTGTTGGTGTTGTTTATCTTGAGAGAAAGATGGAGAAGTTGTGTGTAGTTGTGGTCGGAAAAAATCCGGATGAGTGGACTGTGTTGAGATGTGGGGACTCTAGACCGCAATCCTGTGATAAACCATGTGCTATTTTTGGTGGCCATTTTAGGTCCGATTTTAAAATGGTGGATGAAGCACATGGCTGAGGCAAGCATGGTTTAAACAAAGAGGAAGTGAGGGTGGGGATGTGTGAAGAAGACCATGTGCTCTGTAAATGTTTGAACAATGGATTGGATGGAGTACTATATACTTAGGAAAATGAGTGTTTTAACTGTAGTTGGATCAGGACTGTAGATATCTGAAAATGTGTGTGTATATATACAGTGCCTACAAGTAGTATTCAACCCCCTGCAGATATTACACACAGGGTATATTATATATACCGTGCCTACAAGTAGTATTCAACCCCCTGCAGATTTAGCAGGTTTGATAAGATGCAAACTTCAAACAAGAGCAGGATTTATTAACAGATGCATAAATCTTACAAACCAACAAGTTATGTTGCTCAGTTAAATTTTAATAAATTTTCAACATAAAAGTGTGGGTCAATTATTATTCAACCCCTAGGTTTAATATTTTGTGGAATAACCCTTGTTTGCAATTACAGCTAATAATCGTCTTTTATAAGACCTGATCAGGCCGGCACAGGTCTCTGGAGTTATCTTGGCCCACTCCTCCATGCAGATCTTCTCCAAGTTATCTAGGTTCTTTGGGTGTCTCATGTGGACTTTAATCTTGAGCTCCTTCCACAAGTTTTCAATTGGGTTAAGGTCAGGAGACTGACTAGGCCACTGCAACACCTTGATTTTTTCCCTCTTGAACCAGGCCTTGGTTTTCTTGGCTGTGTGCTTTGGGTCGTTGTCTTGTTGGAAGATGAAATGACGACCCATCTTAAGATCCTTGATGGAGGAGCGGAGGTTCTTGGCCAAAATCTCCAGGTAGGCCGTGCTATCCATCTTCCCATGGATGCGGACCAGATGGCCAGGCCCCTTGGCTGAGAAACAGTCCCACAGCATGATGCTGCCACCACCATGCTTGACTGTAGGGATGGTATTCTTGGGGTCGTATGCAGTGCCATCCAGTCTCCAAACGTCACGTGTGTGGTTGGCACCAAAGATCTCGATCTTGGTCTCATCAGACCAGAGAACCTTGAACCAGTCTGTCTCAGAGTCCTCCAAGTGATCATGAGCAAACTGTAGATGAGCCTTGACATGACGCTTTGAAAGTAAAGGTACCTTACGGGCTCGTCTGGAATGGAGACCATTGCGGTGGAGTACGTTACTTATGGTATTGACTGAAACCAATGTCCCCACTGCCATGAGATCTTCCCGGAGCTCCTTCCTTGTTGTCCTTGGGTTAGCCTTGACTCTTCAGACAAGCCTGGCCTCAGCACGGGTGGAAACTTTCAAAGGCTGTCCAGGCCGTGGAAGGATAACATTAGTTCCATAAGCCTTCCACTTCCGGATGATGCTCCCAACAGTGGAGACAGGTAGGTCCAACTCCTTGGAAAGGGTTTTGTACCCCTTGCCAGCCTTGTGACCCTCCACGATCTTGTCTCTGATGGCCTTGGAATGCTCCTTTGTCTTTCCCATGTTGACCATGTATGAGTGCTGTTCACAAGTTTGGGGAGGGTCTTAATTAGTCAGAAAAGGCTGGAAAAAGAGATAATTAATCCAAACATGTGAAGCTCATTGTTCTTTGTGCCTGAAATACTTCTTAATACTTTAGGGGAACCAAACAGAATTCTGGTGGTTTGAGGGGTTGAATAATAAATGACCCTCTGAATAAACTTTTCACAATTTAAAAAAAAAAAATAACATTCTTATTTGCTGCATTTCACACTTCCAGGCTGATCTACAGTCCAAATGTCACAATGCCAAGTTATTCCGAATGTGTAAACCTGCTAAATCTGCAGGGGGTTGAATACTACTTGTAGGCACTGTATATATAAATGTATGTGTGGTGTGTATGTATAAAACACAGACTATAGAATATAGGGGGGAATAGTTGAGAAAAAAAAAAAACAGTTTACCTTCCCCTCCCCCCACATGATGCTACAATCCCAACAAAGAGAAGGAAATCACGTGCCGTGGGGCCATTTTCTATAGGCCACAGTGATGTTGACAAAACTGCAGCCACTGAATAACATGAAGTGTTAGTAAGGGTAACTGCACATATTGATAAAGTAATATTTGGGAGTCGGGACAGTCATAAAAAGAATATCTAATCAGTAAGAAATTAGATAAAAACGAATATTTGCTGTGCGAGACTTCGGGATCAATATTACAATAGGAAAAATGATAGATTAAGAAAGCATTAAGATAAAAATTTTTAAATAACGTACCTTTGCGGCAGATGTCATGATAAATAATACATATTCCAATTATGAATGTGGCGAATAAATCCTGAGAGCTGCATGTTTTAGAATAATAAAAAAAAATAATAAATAAGAAATCCAACAGAAGAAGGGAAATGTGACTTGTGTCCAGCAAAAATGAGCAGTGTGCTTCTGGTTTTGGGGGAATGAGCAAACTTTAGAAAAAAAAAAAACAAAAAACCTGTGGAACCGGATTTTTATCTCACCTTGCAGTGGGATATATCGTGAGTCAGCTGTGAAAAAGAGCAGGCCAAACATGGGGGGTTTCCACATTTAATTCATTGTAAAGTGTATCAGAAAACGTAATTGAAACTAGTTTTTTATTTTACTAATTTTATCCTAAGGGAATAAAAATTAACTGCGGACATGTCTGGAGCATAGGAGTCAGAAGTCTGTTAGATAATTTTTCTATGGCAAATCAGCATTTTGTAGTGATTTGTTTGGAAAATTAATTTTTATTTCATATCTGTTCCCACATGGCCAGTTTATTTGTTCTAGATTCTTTTATCCCTTCAAGTAATAGGACAGTATCACAGAGATGCTGATGATCTCCTCAACAGTGGACAGTATCACAGAGATGCTGATGATCTCCTCAACAGTGGACAGTATCACAGAGATGCTGATGATCTCCTCAACAGTGGACAGTATCACAGAGATGCTGATGATCTCCTCAACAGTGGACAGTATCACAGAGATCCTGATGATCTCCTCAACAGTGGACAGTATCACAGAGATGCTGATGATCTCCTCAACAGTGGACAGTATCACAGAGATGCTGATGATCTCCTCAACAGTGGACAGTATCACAGAGATGCTGATGATCTCCTCAACAGTGGACAGTATCACAGAGATGCTGATGATCTCCTCAACAGTGGACAGTATCACAGAGATCCTGATGATCTCCTCAACAGTGGACAGTATCACAGAGATGCTGATGATCTCCTCAACAGTGGACAGTATCACAGAGATGCTGATGATCTCCTCAACAGTGGACAGTATCACAGAGATGCTGATGATCTCCTCAACAGTGGACAGTATCACAGAGATGCTGATGATCTCCTCAACAGTGGACAGTACCACGGAGATGCTGATGATCTCCTCAACAGTGGACAGTACCACAGAGATGCTGATGATCTCCTCAACAGTGGACAGTACCACAGAGATGCTGATGATCTCCTCAACAGTGGACAGTATCACAGAGATGCTGATGATCTCCTCAACAGTGGACAGTATCACAGAGATGCTGATGATCTCCTCAACAGTGGACAGTATCACAGAGATGCTGATGATCTCCTCAACAGTGGACAGTATCACAGAGATGCTGATGATCTCCTCAACAGTGGACAGTATCACAGAGATGCTGATGATCTCCTCAACAGTGGACAGTACCACAGAGATGCTGATGATCTCCTCAACAGTGGACAGTATCACAGAGATGCTGATGATCTCCTCAACAGTGGACAGTACCACAGAGATGCTGATGATCTCCTCAACAGTGGACAGTATCACAGAGATGCTGATGATCTCCTCAACAGTGGACAGTATCACAGAGATGCTGATGATCTCCTCAACAGTGGACAGTATCACAGAGATGCTGATGATCTCCTCAACAGTGGACAGTATCACAGAGATGCTGATGATCTCCTCAACAGTGGACAGTATCAGAGATGCTGATGATCTCAATTTTTCAAAAATGAACGCCTCTATATCCAATATCCAGAGGCTGTGCTACGTTATTATTATAGTTATTATTATTATTATCATTATTAATAATAATAATAATAATAATAATAATAATAGTTTTTGTTAATATTTATTAATAATTACAATAATTTGGTTTTATAGTATGTGGCTGATTATTAAGATAGAAAAACTGTAAAGACCTCGTAGAAACACCCCCTCATCCGCTCTACTGCTCCGGTGATTGCAGATTAGTCATATACATCTATCATGAGTAGGATTATATGAGTTTTGTGCGTGTTGTGTGAGTTTCTTTTCAGGCCTGCTCTGAAACATATCCAGTGTGGAAAACGTTACTGCTGAAAAACTCATGGTGCTGGTGGTATGTAAAGATGGAGTTCCTAAAAAGTGGTTAAAGAACATATTCTATAGCAGAGGTCACTAAAGAGATCAATTCCTCATGAACCCGTCTGCCATTGTGAAGAGGGGAGAAACGCGTTGGGTCTTTCATGCTAAGTGTCTGATAAATATGCGTTTATTTTATTAGCCTGAGTGTGAATTGGACAGTGGAGGGTCTGTGATTGGACGAGATCTCCTCATGACTTTACCTGGCCTTATTATTATTATATTGATACAGTGGGTGCATGTTATACATGTGAGATATTTAATTTATTTTAGGGTTTGGTCCTTGAATTTGCTGTATCATATTGATTTAAGCTACAAACAGCTATGTAAATACAGAGTGTGAATATTTCATCTTTGGGAATGAATTGGATATATATAATTGCATATTGACGCCTCTTTATCCCCGGTATCTCACGGTTTCTATATTCCCTCACTGACATTAGCAGCACGTATTAGCAGTGTAGGGATAGGGAGGGTGAGCCGTCGGTGAGCGGGGGCGCCAATTCACCTTATAGGGTGCCGACCTCCGCTGCGAGGTAGGGAGAGTTTAGGGCTATTGCCCCAATCCCTGCCCCTCCTTTATTGGAATATCTAATTGTGTCTATAGTCACATGGGTGTATGTTGTTTGGAATTTTAATGATTATCACATAAACATGTAACGATCCACAAGATAATGGTGAACGCTGCAAATCATGTAACAAATGTTCGTTTTCCTTTTCCTTAATAATTAGATCTTTATATAAGACTAGAAGGTGGCCGGATTCTACGCATCGGGTATTCTAGAATTTACGTATTGTGTAGTTAATGTATGATTTTTGTTGTATATATATATATAGATGTTGTTGTGTGTAGTTACCAAGTGTTTGTGTAGGGCGCTGTACATGTTCTGGGTGTTGTCTGGGTGTGGTGGGGTGTGAGAGCGGTGTTGTATGTGTGTTGCGTTGTGTGTGTTGCGTTGTTTGTGGAGCGCTGTGTGTCTGCAGCGTTCTGTGTGTGTGTGTTGCTGTGTGTGTTGCGCGGTTTGTGTGGGTGTGGAGTGCATGTGTGTGTGTTTTGGGGAGGTATGTTTTGTGCAGTGTGTGTGTTGCGCGGTATGTGCGTATATTTATGTATGCCGCGGTGTTTGTGTGTTGTGTGTGTGCGGCGTTGTCTGTGTGTGTGTGGGTGTGTGTGGGTGTGTGTGGGTGTGTGTAGGGCGGTGTTTGTGGTTCCCAGTGTGTGTGGTGTATTGTGCGGTGCGCGTGTGGCGGTGTGTGTGTGTTTTGGGGGGAGGTGTGCACCCCCATCATGCTCCATCCCCCATGCTGCGCACCCCCCATCGTGCTCCTTCCCCCATGCTGCGCACCCCCCATCGTGCTCCATTCACCATTCTGCGCACCCCCCATCGTGCTCCATCCCCCATGCTGCGCACCCCCATCGTGCTCCATCCACCATGCTGCGCACCCCTCATCGTGCTCCATCCCCCATGCTGCGCACCCATCATCGTGCTCCATCCCCCATGCTGCGCACCCCTCATCGTGCTCCTTCCCCATGCTGCGCACCTCCCATCGTGTTCCATCCCCCATGCTGCGCACCCCCCATCATGCTCCATCCCTCATGCTGCGCACCCCCCATCGTGCTCCATCCCCCATGTTGTGCACTCCCATCGTGCTCCATGCCCCATGCTGCGCACCCCCTATTGTACTCCATCCGCCATGCTGCACACCCCCCATCGTGCTCCATCTGACATGCTGCGCACCCCCCATCGTGCTCCATCCTCCATGCTGCACACCCCCCATCGTGCTCCATCCTCCATGCTGCACACCCCCATTGTGCTCCATCCTCCATGCTGTGCACCTCCCATTGTGCTCCATCCCCCATGCTGCACACCCCCCATTGTGCTCCATCCTCCATGCTGTGCACCGCCCATTGTGCTCCATCCCCCATGCTGCGCACCCCCCATCGTACTCCATCCCCCATGCTGCGCACCCCTCATCGTGCTCCATCCCCCATGCTGCGCACCCCTCATCGTGCTCCATCCCCCATGCTGCGCACCTCCCATCGTGCTCCATCCCCCATGCTGTGCACTCCCCATCGTGCTCCATCCCCCATGCTGCGCACCCCCTATCATGCTTCATCCCCCATGCTGCGCACCCCCCCATCGTGCTCCATCCCCCATGCTGCGCACCTCCCATCGTACTCCATCCCCCATGCTGCGCACCCCCCATCGTGCTCCATCCGACATGCTGTGCACCCCCCATCGTGCTCCATCCGACATGCTGCGCACCCCCCCCATCATGCTGCATCCCCCCTGCTGCACACCCCCCATCGTGCTCCATCCGACATGCTGTGCACCCCCCATCATGCTCCATCCCCCATGCTGAAAACCCCCCATCGTGCTCCATCCGACATGCTGCGCACCCCCCATCGTGCTCTGTTACGAGGGGGACCCGGGGAAGCGTGCCAAGATGGTAAATGGACAGCTTCCGCCGGTCAAGGTCCACTGTGCGGTGTAGGGAACCGCTGCTATGGTGGGTGAAGAGTGAGCGGGTCGCTGCTAGCGGTCGTCCGGAATGTCACAGACGACCTGCGTACACCTGTTCGCCCTAACCCGTGAGGGTTGTATGACACGGGGCTCACAACACGATGTACCTGTTGCACGGGGACGCACAGAGGTGCCTACGCACGTGTGTTCAGCGGGAGTCACCGGAGTATGGCACGAGGGTAGCACAGAGGTGCCTACGCACGTGTGTTCAGCGGGAGTTACCGGAGTATGGCACGAGGGTAGCACAGAGGTGCCCGCGCACGTGTGCTTCAGAGATCAGGTGAGTCCAACAGAGATTCAAGGAGCTCACCTGGGACAGGAACACAGCCTGTTAAACGTAGTACTGCCGGAGCAGCAAGGCAGGGGCGAGACCTGCACAAAACAATGACGTCTGTACAGTGGCGTGGCAGCACGCTGCCAGACATCCAAACATAGAAGGACGGTCGCGCGCCGCCATGATGGCAGGAGGGGTTTTTAAGGAGGTATAGCTCCAGCCAAGGGCGGGCGCGAGACGGGTGTGACCCAATCACGATATGTGACGTCCTGGCCCGGCCAGTCAGGATTCAGCACATCACCAGCCTCGTTATCGGGCCGTGTGATACCAGTGAGCGAATCAGAAGACGTCACGTGGAGCACATGCTCAACTTCCTGCCTCTGAGTCATAAAGGCGGGATCTTCGGTTTCACAATGTGCAGAGATAAAGGAAGTCTTGCTGCTTCCCTGAGTATCTATTCTCTGCACACTGTGCAACCACTCCGACCCTCTGCGATGCTGAGCAGCAGGGTACGTGGCAGGGAAGGGATGGGAGACCACTCCATTCCCTACAAGGAGTAAACCACTAGGTGTCACCCTTCTGCTGCATCTATGAGGAGGAAACTCCTGCAGTCTCCCAGACCTTTGGCGTTGCTGAGCAGGAGGGCTCGCGGCAGGCAAGGAATGGGGGACCACCTCATTCCTTGCAAGAGGAGAGCCACGAGATGTAACATTACCCCCCCGTCTAGGGCCCCCCCGCCGCCTGCGCTCAAAGGCTGCTACCAAAGCCGGGGCGTGGACATGATCCTCCAATTCCCAGGTCCTGTGCTTCGGTCCACGACCGACCCACTCCACGAGAAAGTACCTCCTGCCCTGAACGTATTTTGTTTTCACCAGCCTCGCTACTTCAGGGTTGTCGGACGAGGAGTCGGCCGTCGGCCGCCAATCATGCCTGGCCTCTAGAACTCTGGTCCTTTTGGCCCTAAAGAGGCCCACGACCTTGGAGGTATGGTCCCAGGAATGTACATCGTTCCGTAACCTAGGGGGAACGAGGGTCTGGCCAGGTGGCACCTGGTCTAGGGGAGTGGGTGGCCCGGTGGTCCCGAGGTGTTCCTTACATGACCCTGCCCAGGACGAGATCTCCCCTGTTGTCCAGTCGAGTATCGGAGCATGCAGTTTCAACCAGGGGAGTCCTAGAAGGATCTCATCCGTCCCCTCAGGAAGCACCAGAAAGGACAGCTGCTCATGGTGGCCTGGTGATACATCCATCCTGAGAGGGACGGTGACCTGGGTAATGGGTTTGACAAGTAGGGACCCGTTGATTACCTGGATACTGATTGGTTTAGGCAACAGGACTAGGGGGACAGAGTACCTAGTTGCCAGGGAGGCTGAAATGAAATTGCCGTCAGCGCCAGTGTCTAAGCAAGCCAGGGCAGGGAAGACAGTGGTGCCGAACTGCAACTGGGCGCTGAGGGTTAATTTAGAAGGAGAGGCAGAGTCTAGGGTTTCCCCTCTGATGGAAACCATACACTGTCTCTTTTCCGATGGTTTTGAACATCGGGTAGCTACATGTCCCCTCTGCCCACAGGCAGAGCAAACGACCGGCGGCCGAGAGCCTGTGGTAGAGGAGACCACTTTGGAGACTTCCATGGGCTCCACAGAGTCATCAACAGAACTGGCTGGGAGACTGATCTGGTGGGGAAGGAGAGTCAGAGGCTCTGTAGGCCAGGTAGACGTGGGTGCCGAAGAGACCTCGAGCCTCCGCTCCGTGTGGCGGATGTCTATGCGGGAGGCAAGCCGAATCAAGGCCTCTAAGGTGGTCGGCACATCACGCGTAGCCAGTGCGTCTTTGACGAACCCTGCCAGACCCTCCCAGAACACAGGGACAAGGACTTTATCTGGCCAGTCCAGCTCTGCGGCGAGTGTCCTGAACTGCACCGCAAAGTCCCCGACTGAAGTGGACCTTTGCCGAAGGCGTAGGAGTCGCAGCGCGGAGTCATGGGTGACTTGAGGCCCGAGGAACACCTTTCTCATGGCCTCAAGATAGACTGGAAGGTGATTCACCACCCGATCTCCGCGCTCCCACAACGGCGTGGACCATTTTAGCGCTCTCCCTGTGAGCAGGGACTGGACGAATGCTACTTTCGCCTTCTCAGTAGCATAAAGAGAGGCGGACATCTCCAAGTAGGTGGTAACCTGGTTTATGAAACCACGGCACTCGGAGCTGTCCCCGTTGAAGCGCTCTGGGAGCGCAAGGCAAGGCGCCTTTCTGGTCAATTCGGGGGAAGACTGCTCCAGAGCTGCCAATCGTGACTCCAACTGCTGCACATAGCGCAGCAACTGCTGCTGCTCTTCTGCCATAGCCAGACCTTTGGCGCGACCGTAATGTTACGAGGGGGACCCGGGGAAGCGTGCCAAGATGGTAAATGGACAGCTTCCGCCGGTCAAGGTCCACTGTGCGGTGTAGGGAACCGCTGCTATGGTGGGTGAAGAGTGAGCGGGTCGCTGCTAGCGGTCGTCCGGAATGTCACAGACGACCTGCGTACACCTGTTCGCCCTAACCCGTGAGGGTTGTATGACACGGGGCTCACAACACGATGTACCTGTTGCACGGGGACGCACAGAGGTGCCTACGCACGTGTGTTCAGCGGGAGTCACCGGAGTATGGCACGAGGGTAGCACAGAGGTGCCTACGCACGTGTGTTCAGCGGGAGTTACCGGAGTATGGCACGAGGGTAGCACAGAGGTGCCCGCGCACGTGTGCTTCAGAGATCAGGTGAGTCCAACAGAGATTCAAGGAGCTCACCTGGGACAGGAACACAGCCTGTTAAACGTAGTACTGCCGGAGCAGCAAGGCAGGGGCGAGACCTGCACAAAACAATGACGTCTGTACAGTGGCGTGGCAGCACGCTGCCAGACATCCAAACATAGAAGGACGGTCGCGCGCCACCATGATGGCAGGAGGGGTTTTTAAGGAGGTATAGCTCCAGCCAAGGGCGGGCGCGAGACGGGTGTGACCCAATCACGATATGTGACGTCCTGGCCCGGCCAGTCAGGATTCAGCACATCACCAGCCTCGTTATCGGGCCGTGTGATACCAGTGAGCGAATCAGAAGACGTCACGTGGAGCACATGCTCAACTTCCTGCCTCTGAGTCATAAAGGCGGGATCTTCGGTTTCACAATGTGCAGAGATAAAGGAAGTCTTGCTGCTTCCCTGAGTATCTATTCTCTGCACACTGTGCAACCACTCCGACCCTCTGCGATGCTGAGCAGCAGGGTACGTGGCAGGGAAGGGATGGGAGACCACTCCATTCCCTACAAGGAGTAAACCACTAGGTGTCACCCTTCTGCTGCATCTATGAGGAGGAAACTCCTGCAGTCTCCCAGACCTTTGGCGTTGCTGAGCAGGAGGGCTCGCGGCAGGCAAGGAATGGGGGACCACCTCATTCCTTGCAAGAGGAGAGCCACGAGATGTAACAGTGCTCCATCTCCCATGCTGCGCACCCCCCATCGTCCTCCATCCTCCATGCTGCGCACCCCCCCATCATGCTGCATCCCCCCTGCTGCACACCCCCCATCGTGCTCCATCCCCTATGCTGTGCACCCCCCATCGTGCTCCATCCGACATGCTGCGCACCCCCCATAATGCTCCATCCCCCATGCTGAAAACCCCCCATCGTGCTCCATCTGACATGCTGCGCACCCCCCATCATGCTCCATCCCCCATGCTGCACACCCCCCATCGTCCTCCATCCTCCATGCTGCACACCCCCCATCATACTCCACCCCCATGCTGGGGCCGCCCGGGGCGAGTCCGAGCGTGGCAACGTGTGTCGGGGGCGGGGCTGAGCGGGCGAGGCGTCAGCGTATGCCGGCTCCCTGCACATGTGTGCCGGGAGCCGGTGTACGCTGGTAACCATGATACACATCGAGTAACTAAGGGAAGCGCTTCCTATAGTTGCGCAATGTGTATCATGGTTACCAGCGTACACCGGCTCGGTCACGATCTCAGCGGGGCCGAGTGTGCCAACGTGTGGCGGGGGCGAGCGGGCGAGGCGTCAGCGTTTGCCGGTTCCCTGCACATGTGTACTGGGAGCCGGTGTACGCTGGAGCGGGCGATGCGTGCGGAGGGCCGGGGCAAGCGGCTAATCCATGCGGGGGGCGGGGCCAGACCAAGGAGAGCGGCCAATCCGTGGGGGGCGCGGGGCCAGGCCGAGCCCAGGAGCCAATCCTACAGTTGTCACTCTAACGACACTGTAACAGTGACACTATTACGCTGACACAATTTTGGAGCAAGACAGACCGAATAAGGCAAATATATATATATATATATATATATATATATATATATATATATATATATATAGAGAGAGAGAGAGATTTTTGGTTTAGCACCTGGAACGTGATTATATTTCTCACAGATACTGCAGATACAGAGTGATGTCCTGACCAGTGATGTACGAGCCGTATACAACTGCCTGTATAGTGTGTTAAACATGTGTATCCTCCAATTCCAGATCCTAAATCAGTGTCAGGAGCACGTGGTCTCCAGCCAGGAGACTGCGTGATCCTAAAAAGACAAGTCAGAAAGAGCCATGAGTCAGAATCAGATGGACCGATCCAGCTTATCCCAACCACAGCAACTTCCATGAAGCTTGAGGGAAAACCCACACAACAGCGGCTGTAAAGAGTCCATCGTACCAGCAGAATGAGGGTCACAACACACATTGTGCTGGATTATCTCACATAGAACCTTATGGAGAATTTCTAGATTGGAGATGGTACAGGAACATTACACAAATAAGGGCTCATGGTGGGAAACACATTATCTGACCTGAACCAACCAATTAGTTTAAGCGTTTAAGTGACTTTTTAAGGATAACATACACTTGTAGGTAACTGGCATTGTCTTATTTGTTGGTATTTGAAGCCGTAAAAGTGCTACTCTGTGTTACTGAAGGTAATCGGATCCACGCGTAAGGGAAATCTTGTTAAAGGCCTCCTGGTGGCAGATTAGGGACCCGAGACAAGAAGAGATCCATTAGTGTTGTGATACAATCAGGTGTATTCAGGTAGAAAAGTCTCGAAGACGCGGACAGCTCTCGGATGTTGACTGAGAATCAGTCTTTCAGAAACAGTAATGCTAAAAGCTGCAGCATAACGGTAAGAAGCTTATTCTTACAATTGCCTTACTCTTTCTAATCGATTAATCTCAATCTGGGTGAGCTCTGCGGCATTAAATAGACGTTACCTATGTCTCTGTGAATTGTGTGTGCGGGATGTGATCAACTCTGATCAACAGTCTGTACCAAGGGGGCAAAGGCTTAGCATTGCTTGTATAGCGGATAGCAAAATGAAAAAAGTTGCAGTTAAAGCATTAGAGCTGATGTGTTAGAGGACCACGGTGGGTCAGAAGGTTAATAAAGTATTTAGGGGGGACTGTTGAGGAGAGCCATAAGATGAAATACTTAATTAACCTCTGGACATAGAGCACTGTGAGAAGTGTGTTCAATTAAATCAATTCTCTATATATAAGCCAGTCAATTTTCAGAGAAACTCAAAGATGGCCCCCGATGACATCACAGACCAAACCATCAGCATGGATCCACCAGATGATGTCACTCCCATCACCATCACCATGGACTGATCCACTGAAGTCAGACCCGCCCATCAACAGCAAGACAGATCTCCCCATTGGCTAGCCCATGAACTGTCCCACTAAATGGGCATATCTGAACTTGTGTACGCCCCTAGCCTATATCAAGAGGACGCATGCTTGTACTCGCTCTGTTCGGTGCCATCTTTACTTTGACCAAGAAGAGATTTCATATCCGACTGTGTCTGGTGTGAATTCTTTTATGCATGCACTTGGTCCATACCAATTCGGCCAGGCAGTAGGCAACTAGTGATCTCTGGTTAAGAGTTCACATCAACAGTATAGGAGCTTTCCTGCTGGATTAATCTCTCTCTTTTGGACTCAGCAGGAGCTCTCCTTCCACCCAGCTGCTGACCATCAGTATTCCCTCTGTGCTTATTACCCCTTCCTTCCTTCCTTGGACTGGTGCAGTACTTGGTCCCGGGCCTGGGTCACTGGGAAGTGTCACGGGTGTGATGGCCGGTGCCCAGTTCCGTGACCCTGGGGGGGGGGGGGTCGCTTTTAAAAGGGGAGTATTTACAGGGATTATTAATAGTTTTTGTTGTGACACCATTTGCTGGTTGCGGCTATATGGATGGAACTGCCCCTGCACAGTCTCTCACTGCTGGGGCTGATGTTAAGGGCAGCCTGGATGTTGGGACCCTCCGCAAGTAGTGCCAGGCCCCATTGGTTAGATGATAGTGGTTGTTGTTTATGTCTGTTAATAATGATGGGGCGCGGAAAGAAGGTAGCCCACACAAGGGATTGCAGTGTAACTGGCTCTTTACTCACAGAGATGTTGCTGGCAACCCGATGGAGGCTGGTCCTCACCACTGGTCCCCTTAGTTCCAGTTCTGGTGTGGTGACCAGGTGACTATTTCCCCTGCACCTGTCTCTGGTTGGTAGGTCCCCGTGGCTTGGAGCGTCTGGGGGTCCTCTCCTGTTTGTCTGTCTTAGTCTGTATGGCAGACAGTTTGAACCCTGTAGGGTTGGTTCTATGTTCCGGTCCCAGGTTCTCCCGTTGCTACTGTGCCCCGAACTTTATGGTCGGTGAGGTCCTGGATGGTCGCCTCACCGGGCAGATTTTATCAGGTCTGCCTGAAGCGTTTTCCTGACCTAGGGCTCTGTACCCCGTCGGTGCTATGGTTCCGAGAGTACTCCATCGTACTCCCTCGGCAACTACACGCCTGAGCCTGACACGTCATTGCTACACTTTCCCGTCAGTATGGTTACGTCCGTCTCCTTTCACTTCCACTTACTGACTCTCTGGCCCCTCCTCCCTTGTTGTCGTCTAGTGGACTGGATCGGTCCCACCCCTAGGTGGCCATCCATTGAGTCCAACCCTAGTCCATCACCATTTTTTTTGGGGGGGGGGGGAAGCAGGGCATGCCCCACGGGTTTCCTCATCGACACTGGCCCATACTCGAGCAACGATCGTTGCTCGCTTCGGTCCCAGTTCGGAGGCCTCTGGTGCCGTAACCGGATAGCTCGCTGCGCATCCCCGACAGCAGCTTGGGGCAGTACCTGGTTATTGACAGCGGGGGTGGCATCCTCCTCTGCGGCTCCCGGTAGAGGTGTAGCCTGGGGTGTTGCAACCGGGTCAGGAGGCGGTGCGGCCTAGTCTGGGCGGGTTAGAGGGCGGTGTAGCCTGGTCCTTCTCGGCCGGGTTGGAGGGCACCAGCATTCAGGTCGGAGAAATCTGGGAGGGCTCGAGTGTCGTGTCTTCCCTTGGCGGCTCTGCAAGCGGCGCCCGGTGCTTGTGGGCCCGCATAGTCGCCAGTATTCCCATCATCTCCGCTCGCCACTCTTCAATCTGCCGGAGCTGCTGCGCCCGCATCGCCCAGCACAGCCGCTGGACCTCCGCTTCTAGCCTCTCTGCCGTCCAGGTTCCTGGGCGACCTGGTTCAGTCTCTTGGTCCTTTTCAGCTGACATGCTCTTACTCCTAACGTTCCAGGGGGCATTCTGTGGCAGAATTCCAATCTCCCTGCTTCTAGTTTCGTTTTTACATGGTGGTCACTCCCAGGGGACAGAGTTTATTTTTCACGCGTTTTTCACCACTGCTGTGGCGTAGTCAGTTTTTCACAAAAGAATAGCGGTAGTTTCACAAATCACAAAAACAGTCCATAGGGCGCACGTCACCCGTTGTTAATGGGTCTAGTTCGATCCTGTTTTGACGCCAAGAAAAGCCTCAAGGCGTTGGAGTACTTGGTCCCGGGCCTGGGTTCACTGGGAAGTGTCACGGGTGTGATGGCCGGTGCCCGGCTCCGTCAGCCTGGGGGGGGGGGGGTCGCTTTTAAAAGAGGAGTATTGACAGGGACTATTAATAAAGTTCTTGTTGTGACGCCACTTGTGGGTTGTGGATAGATAGATATATGGAACTGCCGCTGCACAGTCTCTCACTGCTGGGGCTGATGTTAAGGGCAGCCTGGATGTTGGGACCCTCTTATTTGTTGGTATTTGAAGCCGTAAAAGTGCTACTCTGTGTTACTGAAGGTAATCGGATCCACGCGTAAGGGAAATCTTGTTAAAGGCCTCCTGGTGGCAGATTAGGGACCCGAGACAAGAAGAGATCCATTAGTGTTGTGATACAATCAGGTGTATTCAGGTAGAAAAGTCTCGAAGACGCGGACAGCTCTCGGATGTTGACTGAGAATTAGTCTTTCAGAAACAGTAATGCTAAAAGCTGCAGCATAACGGTAAGAAGCTTATTCTTACAATTGCCTTACTCTTTCTAATCGATTAATCTCAATCTGGGTGAGCTCTGCGGCATTAAATAGACGTTACCTATGTCTCTGTGAATTGTGTGTGCGGGATGTTATCAACTCTGATCAACAGTCTGTACCAAGGGGGCAAAGGCTTAGCATTGCTTGTATAGCGGATAGCAAAATGAAAAAAGTTGCAGTTAAAGCATTAGAGCTGATGTGTTAGAGGACCACGGTGGGTCAGAAGGTTAATAAAGTATTTAGGGGGGACTGTTGAGGAGAGCCATAAGATGAAATACTTAATTAACCTCTGGACATAGAGCACTGTGAGAAGTGTGTTCAATTAAATCAATTATGACATCACAGACCAAACCATCAGCATGGATCCACCAGATGATGTCACTCCCATCACCATCACCATGGACTGATCCACTGAAGTCAGACCCGCCCATCAACAGCAAGACAGATCTCCCCATTGGCTAGCCCATGAACTGTCCCACTAAATGGGCATATCTGAACTTGTGTACGCCCCTAGCCTATATCAAGAGGACGCATGCTTGTACTCGCTCTGTTCGGTGCCATCTTTACTTTGAACTTTTCAGGTCTGTTTTTCCCACAGAGGTCTTTGGTTTCTGTCCAGCCTGCCTTGTCCAGATGGCTCTGTCATTTGGGCTGTGGAGTATTTTACTCTGCAGAATTAGTTGCATGTGTGACGCCCTGGACTAGCCAGGTAGTCACAGGTAGGGCCTTGCACAAACACCTCCCCCCTTAATAAGGTGACAGCAGCCAAACTACAAAAACCTTGTCACCTCCCTCAGGGTTTAATGTTCACACCAGGGGGCGGAGCCAGACAGTTGGCCACGCCCACCGAGGAGGACAGTCCCTGAGGCAGCAAAAACAGATTAGATTAGCTTTGACAGTGGAGTGAAGTGGAGTGAAGTTCAAGGGCAGACCTGTGCCCAGGTCTGCTATAGTCTAACACTAGGTGTCTGGGTTGGAGCCCAGTCACCTCTGGCAAGGAGGCAGACGGTGGTGGCCGCCTGTAGGAGCTGGGATTACAGCCGGGGGAACCGTAAGGACCGGGGATGGGTGGTGGCCCGCCGGTACCGAATCGGGGAACCGATTAGAAACCGAAGCACCAGGAGGGGTACTCAGACCCAGTACGAGGCCCAGAAACAACTGGGCCGAGACAAATCAACTGATTGAGGACTAGACTTTAGGCCCTTTCCCACCTAAGACCCGATTTGAAGACAACAGCCCAACCATAGGGGTAGAAAGCCACCGCCCAGGCATCGAGACCCGACGGGCCAGAATCTGCGGGCAAAAGGGCTCTACCGGCACACACCAGGCTGGGGAGCGGACTACCGTTGCTCAAGCATAGGAGTCATCATTTCTACAAAAGTGAGGTGCAGGAGAAAGGCGGAAACCACCAACCTGAAAAGGGAAAAAGCGCAGCCGGCTGCGGGCACTGTCCACCATCTTGTTTGGTTTACCAGAGACTCCAGAGTGTTTGTAATAGTGAGTACAACAGTGCCTTCGGGCCGCGCACCACGCCGCACCGACACGCCAATCCCCCACCTCAGCACCTCCCTCGGGCCCTCGGGACCATCATCCCCCTACCCACGGAGGGGTCAACACCAAGCTGCGCAACACCGTCCCTGGGAGCATAGTCAACGGCAGCGGTGGTGTACATCCATTCACCACAACCCGTGGGTGGCGTCACGAACTCAAATCCCCTACAAACAACCGTGGTTCCGGCCGTGGACCTCCCCACCGAAGTCTCTACGTGTAGCACCAACCCCCTTTCAGAGCGACATGACACCCGGGTCCGTGAGGAGCTGGAGCCACCCACCGACGAGCACGGATTGGAGAGGCTCGGCAGCCGGCCGAGCCCCGGGGCAGTACACATGCTTAGCTTCTTTAGTGTATATTTCAAACAGGGGCGGGCTGGGCCGGCAGGCAGGGGGGCAATTGCCCCCCAGGCTGCTCTCTCAGCTATTGTAGAGGGCCGGCCGCCTGCTGCATAATGTCATTATAACACACATGGCCACACACAGTGAATTGCGCGCAGCCGTGTCTATACTGTGATGTGGCTGGGCACACTGAGACATTACAGGAGCAGACAGCGCTGACCGGCCGCATAGTACAGGAGACATGGCCGCACGCAGTTCATAGTGCGCAGCCATGTGTGTTATAATGACGTCATGCAGTGCGCGCTGCCTCCATCCAGCCGAGGAGCATCACACAAGGGTTGTGGCTACATCCCAGTGGCACTGGCTAGGAGCTTCCTGGGAAGTGGGCGTAACCGGCTTTGTTAGTGGGCGTGGCCATGTTTCCTCCTATCCACTATAATCATGCAGGCTTCGCGCCCCCCCTGCCCCCATCTGGAGGTCTTACCTCAGACCCCCGCTTCTATTATAAACAACTCCAGGACACCTGGAGTATCTTTCTGTTATCAGCTGTGTTGCTGAGGCCCCGCCCCTTCTGATCACATGGGCGTGACGTCACCACAGGTCCTTTAGTCTACAGGGATTTACCATCAAACAAGTCTGTGGCCGCACGGGAGAGAAGAGGCGAGAAGTGTCCCCCAATCATCAACAGTAAAAGCCCCCCAGTATGTGTCTGTGTGTCTGAGTGTATAGGATTGTGTCTGTGTGTATGATTGATTATTTATATGTGAATGTTTTCAAATATGTATACGCTTCTATGGGACTATATCTGTGTATGTGTCTGTGTATACGGCTGTACGCAGGTGTCTGTAGATGTATACAGCTGTACGTATACAGCTGTACGCTGGTGTCTATAGGTGTATACGGCTGTATGCAGGTGTCTAGGTGTATACGGCTGTACGCTGGTGTCTGTAGGTGTAAACGGCTGTATGCAGTTGTCTAGGTGTATACGGCTGTACGCTGTGTGTAGGTATATCCAGCTGTACACTGGTGTCTGTAGGTGTATACTGTTGTACGCTGGTGTCTGTAGGTGTATATGGCTGTATGCAGGTGTCTAGGTGTATACGGCTGTACGCTGGTGTCTGTAGGTGTAAACGGCTGTATGCAGTTGTCTAGGTGTATACGGCTGTACGCTGTGTGTAGGTATATCCAGCTGTACACTGGTGTCTGTAGGTGTATACGATTGTACGCTGGTGTCTGTAGGTGTATATGGCTGTACGCTGTGTGTAGGTGTATATGGCTGTACACTGTGTGTGCACATCTATACCGTGTCAGTGTACATGTCTGTATATGTGTACACATCTCTGTATTGTATGTTTATAGTCCGTGTTTCTGGGGTTGTGTATGTGTGTAAGATGCCTGTATTTAAGACTGTGTGCCCACCATCAGAGTTCAGTGTTTTGGATTCAGTGTTTTTGCTGCGTTGTACAGTACAAGCAGTGGATAGGATTTCTAGTAATTCTGTGCCCACTGTGTGTGTACAGCCCACAGTGAAAACTGACCTGTCGTGCGGCTTCCCGAGCCCTGGCATGTCAATTTATTGCTGTGTAGCCACAAGTGTCTCCACAGAGAGAACCGAAGAGAGTGACCACAGCGGCCCCGACCCTGACTGTCGGCACAGGCCGCTGTGGTCCCTGTGGAGAGCAGTCGTGGCCCCGCAGGAGAGGACCATGGGTACGTAGCCTCATAGTGTATTGTGTATGTGTAAAACGTATCTTTAGGGCACAACACTAAATCTATACGGGTGAGTGTCCACCATCAGGTGTCCTCACGGTCTGGACGTGGCATACTTTCTCTGGTGGAGATGCTAGTCTCCTGGGCGGGAGATCGCGCTGTTGGTGCACACCATCAGGCGTCCTCACAGTCTGGACACAGCATACTTTCTCTGGTGGAGACGCTAGGCTCCTGGGCGGGAGATCGCGCTGTTGGTGCACACCATCAGGTGTCCTCACGGTCTGGACCTGGCATACTTTCTCTGGTGGAGATGCTAGTCTCCTGGGCGGGAGATTGCGCTGTTGGTGCACACCATCAGGCGTCCTCACAGTCAGGACGTGGTGTTGTGAATGTTAGTCATGTGTTGGCTGCTGGGAGGCTCCCTCTGGTGGCCAGGAATCGTTTGGACTTGGACCAGGTGTGTTGTGCAGTGGGTGTTTCCTTTCCTAACTCTCTGCTTATTTAAACCCTGGTCTGATTGCAGGCTGTTGCCGGATGTCAGTTGTTCTTTGTATCTCCAGCCTGCTTCATCCTGCTCCACACCACATCTTCTCCAGATAAGTGCTTGCTCTTTATTTATTGTCTGGTTCTTTTGTTTATCTGGGTTTGTCATTTGCTGTGGTTATTTTCAGGTTATTCGCTTGCAGGGATTTTTCCCCTCAGTGGATTGTTGAGGAACTCCCTGCAGTTCTGTGTGGAGTTTAGCTCCTTTGGGTCCATGTGTTTGTGGCTTGTTGAATTTGTTATAATTCTTGTTTTCTGTCCATTGGTATGACAAGGGCACCTGGTATAGGACAGAGTGCAGATCATGCGATCTGAGGGCCTTTTTGTACTATCAGGAAGTTGGTATTTTGCAGGGTTTTTCTCTGGCCACCATCAGTCCCTTTCCTGTACTTTCCTATTTTAGTCAGTGGGGGCCTCACCTTTTGCTAATCCTGTCATCTACCTGTGTATTGTGTTTTTCCTATATCACCGCAGTCTTTGAATGTGGGGGGCTTGCTATTCTTGTCTATTTTCTGAGGCAGAGAGTTATTCATCTTTCCTACCTTTAGGATAGTTAGTTCTCCGGCTGGGCTTGCGGTGCACAGGATGTTAGTTCACCCCTCGGCTACTTCTAGTTGTGTTGGTTAGTAAGGGGATGGCGGCCAGATTAGTTGCCAATGCTCTTGTCAACTTTTGCCAATGATTTGTGGTGGTCTTCCATGGTTCCGGATCATAACAACGTGGCATACTTTCTCTGGTGGAGATGCTAGTCTCCTGGGTGGGAGATCGCGCTGTTGGTGCACACTATCAGGCGTCCTCACGGTCTGGACACAGCATACTTTCTCTGGTGGAGACGCTAGGCTCTGGGGCGGGAGATCGTGCTGTCTGTGCCCACCATCAGGGGTCCTCATGGTCTGGACGCAGCGTACTTTCTCTGGTGGAGACTGCGCTGTCGGAGACCACCATCAGGCGTATTGACGGTCTGGACACAGCATACTTTCTCTGGTGGAGACGCTAGGCTCTGGGGCGGGAGATCGCGCTGTCTGTGCCCACCATCAGGGGTCCTCATGGTCTGGACGCAGCGTACTTTCTCTGCTGGAGACTGCGCTGTCGGAGACCACCATCAGGCGTATTGACGGTCTGGACACAGCATACTTTCTCTGGTGGAGATGCTAGTCTCCTGGGCGGGAGATCGCGCTGTCTGTACCCACCATCAGGTGTCCTCACGGTCTGGACGCAGCGTGCTTTCTCTGGTGGAGATGCTAGGCTCCTGGGCAGGAGATCGTGCTGTCTGTGCTCACCATCAGGCGTCCTCACGGTCTGGACGCAGCATGCTTTCTCTGGTGGAGATGCTAGTCTCCTGGGCGGGAGATCGCACTGTCTGTGCCCACCATCAGGCGTCCTCATGGTCTGGACGCAGCGTGCTTTCTCTGGTGGAGATGCTAGTCTCCTGGGTGGGAGATCGCGCTGTCAGTGCCCACCATCAGGCGTCCTCACGGCCTGGACGCAGTGTGCTTTCTCTTCTGGAGACGCTAGGCTCCTGGGCAGGAGATCGCGCTGTCTGTGCCCACCATCAGGCGTCCTCACGGTCTGGACGCAGCGTGCTTTCTCTGCTGGAGATGCTAGTCTTCTGGGCAGGAGATCGCGCTGTCCGTGCCCACCATCAGGCGTCCTCACAGTATGGACGCAGCGTACTGTCTCTGGTGGAGATGCTAGGCTCCTGGGCGGGAGATCGCGCTGTCAGTGCCCACCATCAGGCGTCCTCACGGTCTGGACGCAGCGTGCTTTCTCTGGTGGAGACACTAGGCTCCTGGGCAGGAGATCGCGCTGTCTGTGCCCACCATCAGGCGTTCTCACGGTCTGGACGCAGTGTGCTTTCTCTGCTGGAGACACTAGTCTTCTGGGCGGGAGATCGCGCTGTCCGTGCGCACCATCAAGTGTCCTCACGGTCTGGACGCAGCGTGCTTTCTCTGCTGGAGATGCTAGGCTCCTGGGCGGGAGATCGCACTGTCTGTGCCCACCATCAGGCGTCCTCACGGTCTGGATGCAGCGTGCTTTCTCTGCTGGAGATGCTAGGCTCCTGGGCGGGAGATTGTGCTGTCCGTTCACACCATCAGAGTGACTGTCAGCAGATATTCGCTGTATTCTCCCGCTCAGAGCACTAGCATCGCTGTTAGAATAAATTGACTTGCTGAGGATAGGAAAGCAGCGCCACAGGTCAGTTTATGGAGCATCTAAAAGAAGCCCATGGGCTGGAGAGTTCTATAAATCCATCCACTGTGCCTGTGCTGTACAACGCAGCATTGTGGACTCCGTGAAAACACTTTGCGTCCAAGACGCTGCTGAGACTGATTGTGGGCACAGACACTAAGGGCTCACTCACATATGTGTTAGGGAATGTCATTTGCCTTTCCATGTTTATGAAAAGAAGTGAAATTAACCCCTGCACTGTGACATAACAATATTATGGCCTCCTTCACATGTCTGTGTATATGGTATGTGTTGTATCCGTTTTTTTCACGGTTACCACGCGTACCCATTATAATCTATGATTCTGCTCGCATGTCGTGTGTTTACACAGACTGTGTGTGATCCCTACAGAGACATCTGTTTTTATACCCAGCAGCACACATAACAAGGGCCAATAGAAGTCCATGGGGCCGTGAAAAACACGTACAGCACACAGATGGCATCAGTATATAGTCCGTGTGCCAGCCGCGTTCCGTACGAGTTTGAAAATATAGAATAAGCTTTGTAATTGTTGTACATGTAGTTAGCTCAGTTCTGCTCCCATATCTCTGTAGTAAGCTCGGTTCTGCTCCCTCATTTCTGTAGTAAGCTCAGTTCTGCTCCCTTAGCTCTGTAGTAAGCTTGGTTCTGCTCCCATATCTCTGTAGTAGGCTCGGTTCTGCTCCCATATCTCTGTAGTAAGCTCGGTTCTGGTCCCATATCTCTGTAGTAGGCTCGGTTCTGCTCCCATATCTCTGTAGTAAGCTCGGCTCTGCTTCCATATCTCTGTAGTAAGCTCGGTTCTGCTCCCATATCCCTGTAGTAAGCTTGGTTCTGGTCCCATATCTCTGTAGTAAGCTCGGCTCTGCTTCCATATCTCTGTAGTAAGCTCGGCTCTGCTTCCATATCTCTGTAGTAAGCTCGGTTCTGGTCCCATATTTCTGTAGTAAGCTCTGCTCTGCTCCCATATCTCTGTAGTAAGCTCGGCTCTGCTTCCATATCTCTGTAGTAAGCTCGGTTCTGGTCCCATATTTCTGTAGTAGGCTCGGTTCTGCTCCCATATCTCTGTAGTAAGCTCGGCTCTGCTTCCATATCTCTGTAGTAAGCTCAGCTCTGCTCCCATATCCCTGTAGTAGGCTCGGTTCTGCTCCCATATCTCTGTACTAAGCTCGGCTCTGCTACCATATCTCTGTAGTAAGCTCGGCTCTGCTTCCATATCTCTGTAGTAAGCTCGGCTCTGCTCCCATATCTCTGTAGTAAGCTCGGCTCTGCTCCCATATCTCTGTAGTAAGCTCGGCTCTGCTCCCATATCTCTGTAGTAAGCTCGGTTCTGCTCCCATATCTCTGTAGTAAGCTCGGCTCTGCTCCCATATCTCTGTAGTAGGCTCGGTTCTGCTCCCATATCTCTGTAGTAAGCTCGGCTCTGCTCCCATATCTCTCTAGTAAGCTCGGTTCTGCTCCCATATCTCTGTAGTAAGCTTGGCTCTGCTTCCATATCTCTGTAGTAAGCTCGGCTCTGCTCCCATATCTCTGTAGTAAGGTCAGCTCTGCTCCCATATCCCTGTAGTAAGCTTGGCTCTGCTCCCATATCTCTGTAGTAAGCTCGGTTCTGCTCCCATATCTCTGTAGTAAGCTCGGCTCTGCTCCCATATCTCTGTAGTAAGCTCGGCTCTGCTTCCATATCTCTGTAGTAAGCTCGGCTCTGCTCCCATATCTCTGTAGTAAGCTCGGCTCTGCTTCCATATCTCTGTAGTAAGCTCGGCTCTGCTCCCATATCTCTGTAGTAAGCTTGGCTCTGCTTCCATATCTCTGTAGTAAGCTCGGTTCTGCTCCCATATCTCTGTAGTAAGCTCGGCTCTGCTCCCATATCTCTGTAGTAAGGTCAGCTCTGCTCCCATATCCCTGTAGTAAGCTTGGCTCTGCTCCCATATCTCTGTAGTAAGCTCGGTTCTGGTCACATATCTCTGTAGTAAGCTTGGCTCTGCTCTCCTATTTCTGTAGTAAGCTCGGTTCTGCTCCCATATCTCTGTAGTAAGCTCGGTTCTGCTCCCATATCTCTGTAGTAAGCTCGGTTCTGCTCCCATATCTCTGTAGTAAGCTCGGCTCTGCTCCCATATCTCTGTAGTAAGCTCAGCTCTGCTCCCATATCTCTGTAGTAAGCTCGGCTCTGCTACCATATCTCTGTAGTAAGCTCGGCTCTGCTTCCATATCTCTGTAGTAAGCTCAGCTCTGCTCCCATATCCCTGTAGTAAGCTCGGTTCTGCTCCCATATCTCTGTAGTAAGCTTGGCTCTGCTCCCATATCTCTGTAGTAAGCTCAGTTCTGCTCCCTCATTTCTGTAGTAAGCTAGGTTCTGCTTCCATATCTCTGTAGTAAGCTTGGTTCTGCTCCCATATCTCTGTAGTAGGCTCGGTTCTGCTCCCATATCTCTGAAGTAAACTCGGCTCTGCTTCCATATCTCTGTAGTAAGCTCAGCTCTGCTCACATATCTCTGTAGTAAGCTCGGCTCTGCTTCCATATCTCTGTAGTAAGCTCGGTTCTGCTCCCGTATCTCTGTAGTAAGCTCGGTTCTGCTCCCATATCCCTGTAGTAAGCTCGGTTCTGCTCCCATATCTCTGTAGTAAGCTTGGCCCTGCTCCCATATCTCTGTAGTAAGCTCAGTTCTGCTCCCATATCTCTGTAGTAAGCTCTGCTCTGCTCCCATATCTCTGTAGTAAGCTCGGTTCTGGTCCCATATTTCTGTAGTAAGCTCGGCTCTGCTCTCATATCTCTGTAGTAAGCTCGGCTCTGCTCCCATATTCCTGTAGTAAGCTCGGCTCTGCTCCCATATCTCTGTAGTAAGCTCAGTTCTGCTTCCATATCTCTGTAGTAAGCTCGGCTCTGCTTCCATATCTCTGTAGTAAGCTCGGCTCTGCTCCCATATCTCTGTAGTAAGCTCGGCTCTGCTTCCATATCTCTGTAGTAAGCTCGGCTCTGCTTCCATATCTCTGTAGTAAGCTCGGCTCTGCTTCCATATCTCTGTAGTAAGCTCGGCTCTGCTTCCATATCTCTGTAGTAAGCTCGGCTCTGCTTCCATATCTCTGTAGTAAGCTCGGCTCTGCTTCCATATCTCTGTAGTAAGCTCGGCTCTGCTTCCATATCTCTGTAGTAAGCTCGGCTCTGCTCCCATATCTCTGTAGTAAGCTCAGTTCTGCTCCCATATCTCTGTAGTAAGCTTGGCTCTGCTCCCATATCTCTGTAGTAAGCTCAGTTCTGCTTCCATATCTCTGTAGTAAGCTCTGCTCTGCTCCCATATCTCTGTAGTAAGCTCAGTTCTGCTCCCATATCTCTGTAGTAAGCTTGGCTCTGCTCCCATATCTCTGTAGTAAGCTTGGCTCTGCTCCCATATCTCTGTAGTAAGCTTGGCTCTGCTCCCATATCTCTGTAGTAAGCTCGGCTCTGCTCCCATATCTCTGTAGTAAGCTCTGCTCTGCTCCCATATCTCTGTAGCAAGCTTGGCTCTGCTCCCATATCTCTGTAGTAAGCTTGGCTCTGCTCCCATATCTCTGTAGTAAGCTCGGCTCTGCTCTCATATCTCTGTAGTAAGCTCGGTTCTGCTCCCATATCTCTGTAGTAAGCTTGGCTCTGCTCCCATATCTCTGTAGTAAGCTCGGCTCTGCTCTCATATCTCTGTAGTAAGCTTGGCTCTGCTTCCATATCTCTGTAGTAAGCTCGGCTCTGCTCCCATATCTCTGTAGTAAGCTCGGCTCTGCTCTCATATCTCTGTAGTAAGCTCGGTTCTGATCCCATATCTCTGTAGTAAGCTCCTTGCAGTTCACATATCTCTGTAGTAAGCTCCTTGCAGTTCCTATATCTCTGTAGTAAGCTCCTTGCAGTTCCTATATCTCTGTAGTAAGCTCAGTTCTGCTCCCATATCTCTGTAGTAAGCTCAGTTCTGCTCCCATATCTCTGTAGTAAGCTCGGTTCTGTTCCCATATCTCTGTAGTAAGCTCGGTTCTGTTCCCATATCTCTGTAGTAAGCTCAGTTCTGCTCCCATATCTCTGTAGTAAGCTAGGTTCTGCTCCCTTATCTCTGTAGTAAGCTCGGTTCTGCTCCCATATCTCTGTAGTAAGCTCCTTGCAGTTCACATATCTCTGTAGTAAGCTCAGTTCTGCTCCCATATCTCTGTAGTAAGCTCGGTTCTGCTCCCTCTTCTCTGTAGTAAGCTCCTTGCAGTTCCTATATCTCTGTAGTAAGCTCCTTGCAGTTCCTATATCTCTGTAGTCATCTTGGTTCTGTTGCGGTATCTATGTAAGCAGTAAGCGCGGTTCTGTTCCCATATATATGCACCAGCCTGGGCTGCTCCCCTCCATCTCATACA
The DNA here is from genome assembly GCF_048569485.1 of Anomaloglossus baeobatrachus. Classification (NCBI taxonomy): domain Eukaryota; kingdom Metazoa; phylum Chordata; class Amphibia; order Anura; family Aromobatidae; genus Anomaloglossus; species Anomaloglossus baeobatrachus. The sequence goes on along the minus strand of NC_134354.1, from coordinate 2,436,311 downwards.
CACATGGTTCTGCCATGTTCCCCTCGTACACACACGGCTTTTCTTAGTTTGTTAATGACCCCAGTGTGTATATTCACCTTCACATTACTTTTATACTATCGGAGCGAGGGTCCTTGTAGTAATACATTGCGGGTGTGTCCCCCCCAGCAAACCCCAGACTGGTTTTATCCCAGTAAATATGGATCCTGTATCTTCCTCTGACAATCTGAGGCCTTGGTAATCACAGAGAGATACGCCCCCGGAAGAAGCTAGGGCGAAACGGCGTTGGGGTGGAGGGACCGTTCACTCAGACCCTGGATCAGTATTGTATTTTCAGGTATTTCACAGTTTATTTCTACCCTGGTGCTGAATATTGAATAGCAAGTTTATAACCAGTTATTAGCAATAAATAACAACATAATGGCACAATTAGCATTGGTTTATATGGTGTCTGTATAGGTATTTACCAGCAGCACCTGTCCAAGTATATTAGCAATAAATAACAACATTATGGTACAATTAGCATTGGTTTATATGGTGTCTGTATAGGTATTTACCAGCAGCATCTGTCCAAGTATATTAGCAATAAATAACAACATAATGGCACAATTAGCATTGGTTTATATGGTGTCAGTATAGGTATTTACCAGCAGCACCTGTGCAAGTATATTAGCAATAAATAACAACATTATAGCACAATTAGCATTGGTTTATATGGTGTCAGTATAGGTATTTACCAGCAGCATCTGTCCAAGTATATTAGCAATAAATAACAACATAATGGCACAATTAGCATTGGTTTATATGGTGTCAGTATAGGTATTTACCAGCAGCACCTGTCCAAGTATATTAGCAATAAATAATAACATTATGGCACAATTAGCATTGGTTTATATGGTGTCTGTATAGGTATTTACCAGCAGCACCTGTCCAAGTATATTAGCAATAAATAATAACATAATGGCACAATTAGCATTGGTTTATATGGCGTCTGTATAGGTATTTACCAGCAGCACCTGTCCAAGTATATTAGCAATAAATAACAACATAATGGTACAATTAGCATTGGTTTATATGGTGTCAGTATAGGTATTTACCAGCAGCACCTGTCCAAGTATATTAGCAATAAATAACAACATTATGGCACAATTAGCATTGGTTTATATGGTGTCTGTATAGGTATTTACCAGCAGCACCTGTCCAAGTATATTAGCAATAAATAACAACATTATGGCACAATTAGCATTGGTTTATATGGTGTCTGTATAGGTATTTACCAGCAGCACCTGTCCAAGTATATTAGCAATAAATAACAACATAATGGTACAATTAGCATTGGTTTATATGGTGTCTGTATAGGTATTTACCAGCAGCATCTGTCCAAGTATATTAGCAATAAATAACAACATTATGGCACAATTAGCATTGGTTTATATGGTGTCAGTATAGGTATTTACCAGCAGCACCTGTGCAAGTATATTAGCAATAAATAACAACATTATGGCACAATTAGCATTGGTTTATATGGTGTCTGTATAGGTATTTACCAGCAGCACCTGTCCAAGTATATTAGCAATAAATAACAACATAATGGTACAATTAGCATTGGTTTATATGGTGTCTGTATAGGTATTTACCAGCAGCATCTGTCCAAGTATATTAGCAATAAATAACAACATAATGGCACAATTAGCATTGGTTTATATGGTGTCTGTATAGGTATTTACCAGCAGCATCTGTCCAAGTATATTAGCAATAAATAACAACATTATGGCACAATTAGCATTGGTTTATATGGTGTCTGTATAGGTATTTACCAGCAGCACCTGTCCAAGTATATTAGTAATAAATAACAACATAATGGCACAATTAGCATTGGTTTATATGGTGTCTGTATAGGTATTTACCAGCAGCACCTGTCCAAGTATATTAGTAATAAATAACAACATAATGGTACAATTAGCATTGGTTTATATGGTGTCAGTATAGGTATTTACCAGCAGCACCTGTCCAAGTATATTAGCAATAAATAACAACATAATGGTACAATTAGCATTGGTTTATATGGTGTCAGTATAGGTATTTACCAGCAGCACCTGTCCAAGTATATTAGCAATAAATAACAACATAATGGTACAATTAGCATTGGTTTATATGGTGTCTGTATAGGTATTTACCAGCAGCACCTGTCCAAGTATATTAGCAATAAATAACAACATTATGGTACAATTAGCATTGGTTTATATGGTGTCAGTATAGGTATTTACCAGCAGCACCTGTCCAAGTATATTAGCAATAAATAACAACATAATGGTACAATTAGCATTGGTTTATATGGTGTCTGTATAGGTATTTACCAGCAGCACCTGTCCAAGTATATTAGCAATAAATAACAACATAATGGCACAATTAGCATTGGTTTATATGGTGTCAGTATAGGTATTTACCAGCAGCACCTGTGCAAGTATATTAGCAATAAATAACAACATTATGGCACAATTAGCATTGGTTTATATGGTGTCTGTATAGGTATTTACCAGCAGCACCTGTCCAAGTATATTAGCAATAAATAACAACATTATGGCACAATTAGCATTGGTTTATATGGTGTCTGTATAGGTATTTACCAGCAGCACCTGTCCAAGTATATTAGCAATAAATAACAACATAATGGCACAATTAGCATTGGTTTATATGGTGTCAGTATAGGTATTTACCAGCAGCACCTGTCCAAGTATATTAGCAATAAATAACAACATTATGGCACAATTAGCATTGGTTTATATGGTGTCAGTATAGGTATTTACCAGCAGCACCTGTCCAAGTATATTAGCAATAAATAACAACATTATGGCACAATTAGCATTGGTTTATATGGTGTCAGTATAGGTATTTACCAGCAGCACCTGTCCAAGTATATTAGCAATAAATAACAACATTATGGCACAATTAGCATTGGTTTATATGGTGTCAGTATAGGTATTTACCAGCAGCACCTGTCCAAGTATATTAGTAATAAATAACAACATAATGGCACAATTAGCATTGGTTTATATGGTGTCTGTATAGGTATTTACCAGCAACACCTGTCCAAGTATATTAGCAATAAATAACAACATTATGGCACAATTAGCATTGGTTTATATGGTGTCAGTATAGGTATTTACCAGCAGCACCTGTCCAAGTATATTAGCAATAAATAACAACATTATGGTACAATTAGCATTGGTTTATATGGTGTCAGTATAGGTATTTACCAGCAGCACCTGTCCAAGTATATTAGCAATAAATAACAACATTATGGCACAATTAGCATTGGTTTATATGGTGTCAGTATAGGTATTTACCAGCAGCACCTGTCCAAGTATATTAGCAATAAATAACAACATTATGGCACAATTAGCATTGGTTTATATGGTGTCAGTATAGGTATTTACCAGCAGCACCTGTCCAAGTATATTAGCAATAAATAACAACATTATGGCACAATTAGCATTGGTTTATATGGTGTCAGTATAGGTATTTACCAGCAGCACCTGTCCAAGTATATTAGTAATAAATAACAACATAATGGCACAATTAGCATTGGTTTATATGGTGTCTGTATAGGTATTTACCAGCAACACCTGTCCAAGTATATTAGCAATAAATAACAACATTATGGCACAATTAGCATTGGTTTATATGGTGTCAGTATAGGTATTTACCAGCAGCACCTGTCCAAGTATATTAGCAATAAATAACAACATTATGGTACAATTAGCATTGGTTTATATGGTGTCAGTATAGGTATTTACCAGCAGCACCTGTCCAAGTATATTAGCAATAAATAACAACATTATGGCACAATTAGCATTGGTTTATATGGTGTCAGTATAGGTATTTACCAGCAGCACCTGTCCAAGTATATTAGCAATAAATAACAACATAATGGCACAATTAGCATTGGTTTATATGGTGTCAGTATAGGTATTTACCAGCAGCACCTGTCCAAGTATATTAGCAATAAATAACAACATTATGGCACAATTAGCATTGGTTTATATGGTGTCAGTATAGGTATTTACCAGCAGCACCTGTCCAAGTATATTAGCAATAAATAACAACATTATGGTACAATTAGCATTGGTTTATATGGTGTCTGTATAGGTATTCACCAGCAGCATCTGTCCAAGTATATTAGCAATAAATAACAACATTATGGCACAATTAGCATTGGTTTATATGGTGTCTGTATAGGTATTTACCAGCAGCACCTGTCCAAGTATATTAGCAATAAATAACAACATTATGGCACAATTAGCATTGGTTTATATGGTGTCTGTATAGGTATTTACCAGCAGCACCTGTCCAAGTATATTAGCAATAAATAACAACATAATGGTACAATTAGCATTGGTTTATATGGTGTCTGTATAGGTATTTACCAGCAGCACCTGTCCAAGTATATTAGTAATAAATAACAACATAATGGCACAATTAGCATTGGTTTATATGGTGTCTGTATAGGTATTTACCAGCAGCACCTGTCCAAGTATATTAGCAATAAATAACAACATAATGGCACAATTAGCATTGGTTTATATGGTGTCAGTATAGGTATTTACCAGCAGCACCTGTCCAAGTATATTAGCAATAAATAACAACATAATGGCACAATTAGCATTGGTTTATATGGTGTCTGTATAGGTATTTACCAGCAGCACCTGTGCAAGTATATTAGCAATAAATAACAACATAATGGTACAATTAGCATTGGTTTATATGGTGTCTGTATAGGTATTTATCAGCAGCATCTGTCCAAGTATATTAGCAATAAATAACAACATAATGGTACAATTAGCATTGGTTTATATGGTGTCTGTATAGGTATTTACCAGCAGCACCTGTCCAAGTATATTAGCAATAAATAACAACATAATGGTACAATTAGCATTGGTTTATATGGTGTCTGTATAGGTATTTACCAGCAGCACCTGTCCAAGTATATTAGCAATAAATAACAACATTATGGCACAATTAGCATTGGTTTATATGGTGTCTGTATAGGTATTTACCAGCAGCACCTGTCCAAGTATATTAGTAATAAATAACAACATAATGGCACAATTAGCATTGGTTTATATGGTGTCTGTATAGGTATTTACCAGCAGCATCTGTCCAAGTATATTAGCAATAAATAACAACATAATGGCACAATTAGCATTGGTTTATATGGTGTCTGTATAGGTATTTACCAGCAGCACCTGTCCAAGTATATTAGCAATAAATAACAACATTATGGCACAATTAGCATTGGTTTATATGGCGTCTGTATAGGTATTTACCAGCAGCACCTGTCCAAGTATATTAGCAATAAATAACAACATAATGGCACAATTAGCATTGGTTTATATGGTGTCTGTATAGGTATTTACCAGCAGCACCTGTCCAAGTATATTAGCAATAAATAACAACATAATGGTACAATTAGCATTGGTTTATATGGTGTCAGTATAGGTATTTACCAGCAGCACCTGTGCAAGTATATTAGCAATAAATAACAACATTATGGCACAATTAGCATTGGTTTATATGGTGTCTGTATAGGTATTTACCAGCAGCACCTGTCCAAGTATATTAGCAATAAATAACAACATTATGGCACAATTAGCATTGGTTTATATGGTGTCAGTATAGGTATTTACCAGCAGCACCTGTCCAAGTATATTAGCAATAAATAACAACATAATGGTACAATTAGCATTGGTTTATATGGTGTCTGTATAGGTATTTACCAGCAGCACCTGTCCAAGTATATTAGCAATAAATAACAACATTATGGCACAATTAGCATTGGTTTATATGGTGTCAGTATAGGTATTTACCAGCAGCATCTGTCCAAGTATATTAGCAATAAATAACAACATTATGGTACAATTAGCATTGGTTTATATGGTGTCTGTATAGGTATTTACCAGCAGCACCTGTCCAAGTATATTAGCAATAAATAACAACATAATGGCACAATTAGCATTGGTTTATATGGTGTCTGTATAGGTATTTACCAGCAGCATCTGTCCAAGTATATTAGCAATAAATAACAACATAATGGCACAATTAGCATTGGTTTATATGGCGTCTGTATAGGTATTTACTAGCAGCACCTGTCCAAGTATATTAGCAATAAATAACAACATTATGGCACAATTAGCATTGGTTTATATGGTGTCTGTATAGGTATTTACCAGCAGCACCTGTCCAAGTATATTAGCAATAAATAACAACATTATGGTACAATTAGCATTGGTTTATATGGCGTCTGTATAGGTATTTACCAGCAGCATCTGTCCAAGTATATTAGCAATAAATAACAACATTATGGCACAATTAGCATTGGTTTATATGATGTCTGTATAGGTATTTACCAGCAGCACCTGTCCAAGTATATTAGCAATAAATAACAACATTATGGCACAATTAGCATTGGTTTATATGGTGTCAGTATAGGTATTTACCAGCAGCACCTGTGCAAGTATATTAGCAATAAATAACAACATTATGGCACAATTAGCATTGGTTTATATGGTGTCTGTATAGGTATTTACCAGCAGCACCTGTCCAAGTGTATTAGCAATAAATAACAACATTATGGCACAATTAGCATTGGTTTATATGGTGTCTGTATAGGTATTTACCAGCAGCACCTGTCCAAGTATATTAGCAATAAATAACAACATTATGGTACAATTAGCATTGGTTTATATGGTGTCAGTATAGGTATTTACCAGCAGCACCTGTCCAAGTATATTAGCAATAAATAACAACATAATGGCACAATTAGCATTGGTTTATATGGTGTCAGTATAGGTATTTACCAGCAGCACCTGTGCAAGTATATTAGCAATAAATAACAACATTATGGCACAATTAGCATTGGTTTATATGGTGTCAGTATAGGTATTTACCAGCAGCACCTGTCCAAGTATATTAGCAATAAATAACAACATTATGGTACAATTAGCATTGGTTTATATGGTGTCTGTATAGGTATTTACCAGCAGCACCTGTCCAAGTATATTAGCAATAAATAACAACATAATGGCACAATTAGCATTGGTTTATATGGTGTCAGTATAGGTATTTACCAGCAGCACCTGTGCAAGTATATTAGCAATAAATAACAACATTATGGCACAATTAGCATTGGTTTATATGGTGTCAGTATAGGTATTTACCAGCAGCACCTGTCCAAGTATATTAGCAATAAATAACAACATTATGGCACAATTAGCATTGGTTTATATGGTGTCAGTATAGGTATTTACCAGCAGCACCTGTCCAAGTATATTAGCAATAAATAACAACATTATGGCACAATTAGCATTGGTTTATATGGTGTCTGTATAGGTATTTACCAGCAGCACCTGTCCAAGTATATTAGCAATAAATAACAACATAATGGTACAATTAGCATTGGTTTATATGGTGTCTGTATAGGTATTTACCAGCAGCACCTGTCCAAGTATATTAGCAATAAATAACAACATTATGGCACAATTAGCATTGGTTTATATGGTGTCTGTATAGGTATTTACCAGCAGCATCTGTCCAAGTATATTAGCAATAAATAACAACATTATGGCACAATTAGCATTGGTTTATATGGTGTCAGTATAGGTATTTACCAGCAGCATCTGTCCCAAGTATATTAGCAATAAATAACAACATTATGGTACAATTAGCATTGGTTTATATGGTGTCTGTATAGGTATTTACCAGCAGCACCTGTCCAAGTATATTAGCAATAAATAACAACATTATGGCACAATTAGCATTGGTTTATATGGTGTCAGTATAGGTATTTACCAGCAGCATCTGTCCAAGTATATTAGCAATAAATAACAACATTATGGTACAATTAGCATTGGTTTATATGGTGTCTGTATAGGTATTTACCAGCAGCACCTGTCCAAGTATATTAGCAATAAATAACAACATTATGGCACAATTAGCATTGGTTTATATGGTGTCTGTATAGGTATTTACCAGCAGCACCTGTCCAAGTATATTAGCAATAAATAACAACATTATGGTATAATTAGTATTGGTTTATATGGTGTCAGTATAGGTATTTACCAGCAGCATCTGTCCAAGTATATTAGCAATAAATAACAACATTATGGCACAATTAGCATTGGTTTATATGGTGTCAGTATAGGTATTTACCAGCAGCATCTGTCCAAGTATATTAGCAATAAATAACAACATTATGGTACAATTAGCATTGGTTTATATGGTGTCTGTATAGGTATTTACCAGCAGCACCTGTCCAAGTATATTAGCAATAAATAACAACATTATGGCACAATTAGCATTGGTTTATATGGTGTCTGTATAGGTATTTACCAGCAGCACCTGTCCAAGTATATTAGCAATAAATAACAACATAATGGTACAATTAGCATTGGTTTATATGGTGTCAGTATAGGTATTTACCAGCAGCATCTGTCCAAGTATATTAGCAATAAATAACAACATTATGGCACAATTAGCATTGGTTTATATGGTGTCAGTATAGGTATTTACCAGCAGCATCTGTCCAAGTATATTAGCAATAAATAACAACATTATGGTACAATTAGCATTGGTTTATATGGTGTCTGTATAGGTATTTACCAGCAGCACCTGTCCAAGTATATTAGCAATAAATAACAACATAATGGCACAATTAGCATTGGTTTATATGGTGTCAGTATAGGTATTTACTAGCAGCACCTGTCCAAGTATATTAGCAATAAATAACAACATTATGGCACAATTAGCATTGGTTTATATGGTGTCTGTATAGGTATTTACCAGCAGCACCTGTGCAAGTATATTAGCAATAAATAACAACATTATGGCACAATTAGCATTGGTTTATATGGTGTCAGTATAGGTATTTACCAGCAGCACCTGTCCAAGTATATTAGCAATAAATAACAAGATAATGGCACAATTAGCATTGGTTTATATGGTGTCAGTATAGGTATTTACTAGCAGCACCTGTCCAAGTATATTAGCAATAAATAACAACATAATGGTACAATTAGCATTGGTTTATATGGTGTCTGTATAGGTATTTACCAGCAGCACCTGTCCAAGTATATTAGCAATAAATAACAACATTATGGTACAATTAGCATTGGTTTATATGGTGTCTGTATAGGTATTTACCAGCAGCACCTGTCCAAGTATATTAGCAATAAATAACAACATTATGGTACAATTAGCATTGGTTTATATGGTGTCTGTATAGGTATTTACCAGCAGCACCTGTCCAAGTATATTAGTAATAAATAACAACATTATGGTACAATTAGCATTGGTTTATATGGTGTCTGTATAGATATTTACCAGCAGCACCTGTCCAAGTATATTAGTAATAAATAACAACATTATGGCACAATTAGCATTGGTTTATATGGTGTCAGTATAGGTATTTACCAGCAGCACCTGTCCAAGTATATTAGCAATAAATAACAACATTATGGCACAATTAGCATTGGTTTATATGGCGTCTGTATAGGTATTTACCAGCAGCACCTGTCCAAGTATATTAGCAATAAATAACAACATTATGGTACAATTAGCATTGGTTTATATGGTGTCTGTATAGGTATTTACCAGCAGCACCTGTCCAAGTATATTAGCAATAAATAACAACATAATGGTACAATTAGCATTGGTTTATATGGTGTCAGTATAGGTATTTACCAGCAGCATCTGTCCAAGTATATTAGCAATAAATAACAACATTATGGCACAATTAGCATTGGTTTATATGGTGTCAGTATAGGTATTTACCAGCAGCATCTGTCCAAGTATATTAGCAATAAATAACAACATTATGGTACAATTAGCATTGGTTTATATGGTGTCAGTATAGGTATTTACCAGCAGCACCTGTCCAAGTATATTAGCAATAAATAACAACATTATGGCACAATTAGCATTGGTTTATATGGTGTCTGTATAGGTATTTACCAGCAGCACCTGTCCAAGTATATTAGCAATAAATAACAACATTATGGCACAATTAGCATTGGTTTATATGGTGTCTGTATAGGTATTTACCAGCAGCACCTGTCCAAGTATATTAGCAATAAATAACAACATTATGGTACAATTAGCATTGGTTTATATGGTGTCAGTATAGGTATTTACCAGCAGCATCTGTCCAAGTATATTAGCAATAAATAACAACATTATGGTACAATTAGCATTGGTTTATATGGTGTCAGTATAGGTATTTACCAGCAGCACCTGTCCAAGTATATTAGCAATAAATAACAACATAATGGCACAATTAGCATTGGTTTATATGGTGTCAGTATAGGTATTTACCAGCAGCACCTGTCCAAGTATATTAGCAATAAATAACAACATTATGGCACAATTAGCATTGGTTTATATGGTGTCAGTATAGGTATTTACCAGCAGCACCTGTCCAAGTATATTAGCAATAAATAACAACATTATGGCACAATTAGCATTGGTTTATATGGTGTCTGTATAGGTATTTACCAGCAGCACCTGTCCAAGTATATTAGCAATAAATAACAACATAATGGTACAATTAGCATTGGTTTATATGGTGTCAGTATAGGTATTTACCAGCAGCACCTGTCCAAGTATATTAGCAATAAATAACAACATTATGGCACAATTAGCATTGGTTTATATGGTGTCAGTATAGGTATTTACCAGCAGCATCTGTCCAAGTATATTAGCAATAAATAACAACATTATGGTACAATTAGCATTGGTTTATATGGTGTCTGTATAGGTATTTACCAGCAGCACCTGTCCAAGTATATTAGCAATAAATAACAACATTATGGCACAATTAGCATTGGTTTATATGGTGTCTGTATAGGTATTTACCAGCAGCACCTGTCCAAGTATATTAGCAATAAATAACAACATTATGGCACAATTAGCATTGGTTTATATGGTGTCTGTATAGGTATTTACCAGCAGCACCTGTCCAAGTATATTAGCAATAAATAACAACATTATGGCACAATTAGCATTGGTTTATATGGTGTCAGTATAGGTATTTACCAGCAGCACCTGTCCAAGTATATTAGCAATAAATAACAACATTATGGCACAATTAGCATTGGTTTATATGGTGTCTGTATAGGTATTTACCAGCAGCACCTGTCCAAGTATATTAGCAATAAATAACAACATTATGGCACAATTAGCATTGGTTTATATGGTGTCTGTATAGGTATTTACCAGCAGCACCTGTCCAAGTATATTAGCAATAAATAACAACATTATGGCACAATTAGCATTGGTTTATATGGTGTCAGTATAGGTATTTACCAGCAGCACCTGTCCAAGTATATTAGCAATAAATAACAACATTATGGTACAATTAGCATTGGTTTATATGGTGTCAGTATAGGTATTTACCAGCAGCACCTGTCCAAGTATATTAGCAATAAATAACAACATTATGGCACAATTAGCATTGGTTTATATGGTGTCAGTATAGGTATTTACCAGCAGCATCTGTCCAAGTATATTAGCAATAAATAACAACATTATGGTACAATTAGCATTGGTTTATATGGTGTCAGTATAGGTATTTACCAGCAGCACCTGTCCAAGTATATTAGCAATAAATAACAACATAATGGCACAATTAGCATTGGTTTATATGGTGTCAGTATAGGTATTTACCAGCAGCACCTGTCCAAGTATATTAGCAATAAATAACAACATTATGGCACAATTAGCATTGGTTTATATGGCGTCTGTATAGGTATTTACCAGCAGCACCTGTCCAAGTATATTAGCAATAAATAACAACATTATGGCACAATTAGCATTGGTTTATATGGTGTCTGTATAGGTATTTACCAGCAGCACCTGTCCAAGTATATTAGCAATAAATAACAACATTATGGCACAATTAGCATTGGTTTATATGGTGTCTGTATAGGTATTTACCAGCAGCACCTGTCCAAGTATATTAGCAATAAATAACAACATTATGGCACAATTAGCATTGGTTTATATGGTGTCTGTATAGGTATTTACCAGCAGCACCTGTCCAAGTATATTAGCAATAAATAACAACATAATGGTACAATTAGCATTGGTTTATATGGTGTCAGTATAGGTATTTACCAGCAGCACCTGTCCAAGTATATTAGCAATAAATAACAACATAATGGCACAATTAGCATTGGTTTATATGGTGTCAGTATAGGTATTTACCAGCAGCACCTGTCCAAGTATATTAGCAATAAATAACAACATTATGGCACAATTAGCATTGGTTTATATGGTGTCAGTATAGGTATTTACCAGCAGCACCTGTCCAAGTATATTAGCAATAAATAACAACATTATGGCACAATTAGCATTGGTTTATATGGTGTCAGTATAGGTATTTACCAGCAGCACCTGTCCAAGTATATTAGCAATAAATAACAACATTATGGCACAATTAGCATTGGTTTATATGGTGTCTGTATAGGTATTTACCAGCAGCACCTGTCCAAGTATATTAGCAATAAATAACAACATTATGGCACAATTAGCATTGGTTTATATGGTGTCTGTATAGGTATTTACCAGCAGCACCTGTCCAAGTATATTAGCAATAAATAACAACATTATGGCACAATTAGCATTGGTTTATATGGTGTCAGTATAGGTATTTACCAGCAGCACCTGTCCAAGTATATTAGCAATAAATAACAACATTATGGCACAATTAGCATTGGTTTATATGGTGTCTGTATAGGTATTTACCAGCAGCACCTGTCCAAGTATATTAGCAATAAATAACAACATTATGGTACAATTAGCATTGGTTTATATGGTGTCTGTATAGGTATTTACCAGCAGCACCTGTCCAAGTATATTAGCAATAAATAACAACATTATGGCACAATTAGCATTGGTTTATATGGTGTCTGTATAGGTATTTACCAGCAGCACCTGTGCAAGTATATTAGCAATAAATAACAACATTATGGCACAATTAGCATTGGTTTATATGGTGTCAGTATAGGTATTTACCAGCAGCACCTGTCCAAGTATATTAGCAATAAATAACAACATAATGGCACAATTAGCATTGGTTTATATGGTGTCTGTATAGGTATTTACCAGCAGCACCTGTCCAAGTATATTAGCAATAAATAACAACATTATGGCACAATTAGCATTGGTTTATATGGTGTCTGTATAGGTATTTACCAGCAGCACCTGTCCAAGTATATTAGCAATAAATAACAACATAATGGCACAATTAGCATTGGTTTATATGGTGTCAGTATAGGTATTTACCAGCAGCACCTGTCCAAGTATATTAGCAATAAATAACAACATTATGGCACAATTAGCATTGGTTTATATGGTGTCTGTATAGGTATTTACCAGCAGCACCTGTCCAAGTATATTAGCAATAAATAACAACATAATGGCACAATTAGCATTGGTTTATATGGTGTCTGTATAGGTATTTACCAGCAGCACCTGTCCAAGTATATTAGCAATAAATAACAACATTATGGCACAATTAGCATTGGTTTATATGGCGTCAGTATAGGTATTTACCAGCAGCACCTGTCCAAGTATATTAGCAATAAATAACAACATTATGGCACAATTAGCATTGGTTTATATGGTGTCTGTATAGGTATTTACCAGCAGCATCTGTCCAAGTATATTAGCAATAAATAACAACATTATGGCACAATTAGCATTGGTTTATATGGTGTCAGTATAGGTATTTACCAGCAGCACCTGTCCAAGTATATTAGCAATAAATAACAACATTATGGCACAATTAGCATTGGTTTATATGGCGTCTGTATAGGTATTTACCAGCAGCACCTGTCCAAGTATATTAGCAATAAATAACAACATAATGGCACAATTAGCATTGGTTTATATGGCGTCTGTATAGGTATTTACCAGCAGCATCTGTCCAAGTATATTAGCAATAAATAACAACATTATGGCACAATTAGCATTGGTTTATATGGTGTCAGTATAGGTATTTACCAGCAGCATCTGTCCAAGTATATTAGCAATAAATAACAACATTATGGCACAATTAGCATTGGTTTATATGGTGTCTGTATAGGTATTTACCAGCAGCACCTGTCCAAGTATATTAGCAATAAATAACAACATAATGGTACAATTAGCATTGGTTTATATGGCGTCAGTATAGGTATTTACCAGCAGCACCTGTCCAAGTATATTAGCAATAAATAACAACATTATGGCACAATTAGCATTGGTTTATATGGTGTCAGTATAGGTATTTACCAGCAGCATCTGTCCAAGTATATTAGCAATAAATAACAACATAATGGTACAATTAGCATTGGTTTATATGGTGTCAGTATAGGTATTTACCAGCAGCACCTGTGCAAGTATATTAGCAATAAATAACAACATTATGGCACAATTAGCATTGGTTTATATGGTGTCTGTATAGGTATTTACCAGCAGCACCTGTCCAAGTATATTAGCAATAAATAACAACATTATGGTACAATTAGCATTGGTTTATATGGCGTCTGTATAGGTATTTACCAGCAGCACCTGTCCAAGTATATTAGCAATAAATAACAACATTATGGTACAATTAGCATTGGTTTATATGGTGTCTGTATAGGTATTTACCAGCAGCACCTGTCCAAGTATATTAGCAATAAATAACAACATTATGGTACAATTAGCATTGGTTTATATGGCGTCTGTATAGGTATTTACCAGCAGCACCTGTCCAAGTATATTAGCAATAAATAACAACATAATGGTACAATTAGCATTGGTTTATATGGTGTCAGTATAGGTATTTACCAGCAGCACCTGTGCAAGTATATTAGCAATAAATAACAACATTATGGCACAATTAGCATTGGTTTATATGGTGTCTGTATAGGTATTTACCAGCAGCACCTGTCCAAGTATATTAGCAATAAATAACAACATAATGGTACAATTAGCATTGGTTTATATGGTGTCTGTATAGGTATTTACCAGCAGCACCTGTCCAAGTATATTAGCAATAAATAACAACATAATGGTACAATTAGCATTGGTTTATATGGTGTCAGTATAGGTATTTACCAGCAGCACCTGTGCAAGTATATTAGCAATAAATAACAACATTATGGCACAATTAGCATTGGTTTATATGGTGTCTGTATAGGTATTTACCAGCAGCACCTGTCCAAGTATATTAGCAATAAATAACAACATTATGGTACAATTAGCATTGGTTTATATGGCGTCTGTATAGGTATTTACCAGCAGCACCTGTCCAAGTATATTAGCAATAAATAACAACATTATGGTACAATTAGCATTGGTTTATATGGCGTCTGTATAGGTATTTACCAGCAGCACCTGTCCAAGTATATTAGCAATAAATAACAACATAATGGTACAATTAGCATTGGTTTATATGGTGTCTGTATAGGTATTTACCAGCAGCACCTGTCCAAGTATATTAGCAATAAATAACAACATTATGGCACAATTAGCATTGGTTTATATGGTGTCAGTATAGGTATTTACCAGCAGCACCTGTCCAAGTATATTAGCAATAAATAACAACATAATGGTACAATTAGCATTGGTTTATATGGCGTCTGTATAGGTATTTACCAGCAGCACCTGTCCAAGTATATTAGCAATAAATAACAACATAATGGCACAATTAGCATTGGTTTATATGGTGTCTGTATAGGTATTTACCAGCAGCACCTGTCCAAGTGTATTAGCAATAAATAACAACATTATGGTACAATTAGCATTGGTTTATATGGTGTCAGTATAGGTATTTACCAGCAGCACCTGTCCAAGTATATTAGCAATAAATAACAACATTATGGCACAATTAGCATTGGTTTATATGGCGTCTGTATAGGTATTTACCAGCAGCACCTGTCCAAGTATATTAGCAATAAATAACAACATTATGGCACAATTAGCATTGGTTTATATGGTGTCAGTATAGGTATTTACCAGCAGCACCTGTCCAAGTATATTAGCAATAAATAACAACATTATGGTACAATTAGCATTGGTTTATATGGCGTCTGTATAGGTATTTACCAGCAGCACCTGTCCAAGTATATTAGCAATAAATAACAACATTATGGTACAATTAGCATTGGTTTATATGGTGTCTGTATAGGTATTTACCAGCAGCACCTGTCCAAGTATATTAGCAATAAATAACAACATTATGGTACAATTAGCATTGGTTTATATGGTGTCAGTATAGGTATTTACCAGCAGCACCTGTCCAAGTATATTAGTAATAAATAACAACATAATGGCACAATTAGCATTGGTTTATATGGTGTCTGTATAGGTATTTACCAGCAGCATCTGTCCAAGTATATTAGCAATAAATAACAACATAATGGCACAATTAGCATTGGTTTATATGGTGTCTGTATAGGTATTTACCAGCAGCACCTGTCCAAGTATATTAGTAATAAATAACAACATAATGGCACAATTAGCATTGGTTTATATGGTGTCTGTATAGGTATTTACCAGCAGCATCTGTCCAAGTATATTAGCAATAAATAACAACATTATGGTACAATTAGCATTGGTTTATATGGTGTCAGTATAGGTATTTACCAGCAGCACCTGTCCAAGTATATTAGCAATAAATAACAACATAATGGCACAATTAGCATTGGTTTATATGGTGTCAGTATAGGTATTTACCAGCAGCATCTGTCCAAGTATATTAGCAATAAATAACAACATTATGGCACAATTAGCATTGGTTTATATGGTGTCAGTATAGGTATTTACCAGCAGCACCTGTCCAAGTATATTAGCAATAAATAACAACATAATGGTACAATTAGCATTGGTTTATATGGTGTCAGTATAGGTATTTACCAGCAGCACCTGTGCAAGTATATTAGCAATAAATAACAACATTATGGCACAATTAGCATTGGTTTATATGGTGTCTGTATAGGTATTTACCAGCAGCACCTGTCCAAGTATATTAGCAATAAATAACAACATAATGGCACAATTAGCATTGGTTTATATGGTGTCAGTATAGGTATTTACCAGCAGCACCTGTCCAAGTATATTAGCAATAAATAACAACATTATGGTACAATTAGCATTGGTTTATATGGTGTCTGTATAGGTATTTACCAGCAGCACCTGTCCAAGTATATTAGCAATAAATAACAACATTATGGTACAATTAGCATTGGTTTATATGGCGTCTGTATAGGTATTTACCAGCAGCACCTGTCCAAGTATATTAGCAATAAATAACAACATAATGGTACAATTAGCATTGGTTTATATGGTGTCTGTATAGGTATTTACCAGCAGCACCTGTCCAAGTATATTAGCAATAAATAACAACATAATGGCACAATTAGCATTGGTTTATATGGTGTCTGTATAGGTATTTACCAGCAGCACCTGTCCAAGTATATTAGCAATAAATAACAACATTATGGCACAATTAGCATTGGTTTATATGGTGTCTGTATAGGTATTTACCAGCAGCACCTGTCCAAGTATATTAGCAATATATAACAACATTATGGTACAATTAGCATTGGTTTATATGGTGTCAGTATAGGTATTTACCAGCAGCACCTGTCCAAGTATATTAGCAATAAATAACAACATAATGGCACAATTAGCATTGGTTTATATGGTGTCTGTATAGGTATTTACCAGCAGCACCTGTCCAAGTATATTAGCAATATATAACAACATTATGGTACAATTAGCATTGGTTTATATGGTGTCAGTATAGGTATTTACCAGCAGCACCTGTCCAAGTATATTAGCAATAAATAACAACATTATGGCACAATTAGCATTGGTTTATATGGTGTCTGTATAGGTATTTACCAGCAGCACCTGTCCAAGTATATTAGCAATAAATAACAACATTATGGTACAATTAGCATTGGTTTATATGGCGTCTGTATAGGTATTTACCAGCAGCACCTGTCCAAGTATATTAGCAATAAATAACAACATTATGGCACAATTAGCATTGGTTTATATGGTGTCTGTATAGGTATTTACCAGCAACACCTGTCCAAGTATATTAGCAATAAATAACAACATTATGGCACAATTAGCATTGGTTTATATGGTGTCAGTATAGGTATTTACCAGCAGCACCTGTCCAAGTATATTAGCAATAAATAACAACATTATGGTACAATTAGCATTGGTTTATATGGCGTCTGTATAGGTATTTACCAGCAGCACCTGTCCAAGTATATTAGCAATAAATAACAACATTATGGCACAATTAGCATTGGTTTATATGGTGTCTGTATAGGTATTTACCAGCAACACCTGTCCAAGTATATTAGCAATAAATAACAACATTATGGCACAATTAGCATTGGTTTATATGGTGTCTGTATAGGTATTTACCAGCAGCACCTGTCCAAGTATATTAACAATAAATAACAACATTATGGTACAATTAGCATTGGTTTATATGGTGTCAGTATAGGTATTTACCAGCAGCACCTGTCCAAGTGTATTAGCAATAAATAACAACATTATGGTACAATTAGCATTGGTTTATATGGTGTCAGTATAGGTATTTACCAGCAGCACCTGTCCAAGTATATTAGCAATAAATAGCAACATTATGGTACAATTAGCATTGGTTTATATGGCGTCTGTATAGGTA
The DNA here is from genome assembly GCF_048569485.1 of Anomaloglossus baeobatrachus. Taxonomy (NCBI): domain Eukaryota; kingdom Metazoa; phylum Chordata; class Amphibia; order Anura; family Aromobatidae; genus Anomaloglossus; species Anomaloglossus baeobatrachus. Next base: position 2,417,599 of record NC_134354.1, on the reverse strand, counting down.
TTTACCAGCAGCATCTGTCCAAGTATATTAGCAATAAATAACAACATAATGGTACAATTAGCATTGGTTTATATGGTGTCAGTATAGGTATTTACCAGCAGCACCTGTCCAAGTGTATTAGCAATAAATAACAACATTATGGTACAATTAGCATTGGTTTATATGGTGTCAGTATAGGTATTTACCAGCAGCACCTGTCCAAGTATATTAGCAATAAATAACAACATTATGGTACAATTAGCATTGGTTTATATGGTGTCTGTATAGGTATTTACCAGCAGCACCTGTCCAAGTATATTAGCAATAAATAACAACATAATGGTACAATTAGCATTGGTTTATATGGTGTCTGTATAGGTATTTACCAGCAACACCTGTCCAAGTATATTAGTAATAAATAACAACATAATGGCACAATTAGCATTGGTTTATATGGTGTCTGTATAGGTATTTACCAGCAGCATCTGTCCAAGTATATTAGCAATAAATAACAACATTATGGCACAATTAGCATTGGTTTATATGGTGTCTGTATAGATATTTACCAGCAGCACCTGTCCAAGTATATTAGCAATAAATAACAACATAATGGCACAATTAGCATTGGTTTATATGGTGTCAGTATAGGTATTTACCAGCAGCACCTGTCCAAGTATATTAGCAATAAATAACAACATTATGGCACAATTAGCATTGGTTTATATGGTGTCTGTATAGGTATTTACCAGCAGCACCTGTCCAAGTATATTAGCAATAAATAACAACATAATGGCACAATTAGCATTGGTTTATATGGTGTCTGTATAGGTATTTACCAGCAGCACCTGTCCAAGTATATTAGCAATAAATAACAACATAATGGCACAATTAGCATTGGTTTATATGGTGTCAGTATAGGTATTTACCAGCAGCACCTGTGCAAGTATATTAGCAATAAATAACAACATAATGGCACAATTAGCATTGGTTTATATGGTGTCTGTATAGGTATTTACCAGCAGCACCTGTCCAAGTATATTAGCAATAAATAACAACATTATGGTACAATTAGCATTGGTTTATATGGCGTCTGTATAGGTATTTACCAGCAGCACCTGTCCAAGTATATTAGCAATAAATAACAACATTATGGCACAATTAGCATTGGTTTATATGGTGTCAGTATAGGTATTTACCAGCAGCACCTGTCCAAGTGTATTAGCAATAAATAACAACATTATGGTACAATTAGCATTGGTTTATATGGTGTCAGTATAGGTATTTACCAGCAACACCTGTCCAAGTATATTAGTAATAAATAACAACATAATGGCACAATTAGCATTGGTTTATATGGTGTCTGTATAGGTATTTACCAGCAGCATCTGTCCAAGTATATTAGCAATAAATAACAACATTATGGCACAATTAGCATTGGTTTATATGGTGTCTGTATAGATATTTACCAGCAGCACCTGTCCAAGTATATTAGCAATAAATAACAACATAATGGCACAATTAGCATTGGTTTATATGGTGTCTGTATAGGTATTTACCAGCAGCACCTGTCCAAGTATATTAGCAATAAATAACAACATAATGGCACAATTAGCATTGGTTTATATGGTGTCTGTATAGGTATTTACCAGCAGCACCTGTCCAAGTATATTAGCAATAAATAACAACATTATGGTACAATTAGCATTGGTTTATATGGCGTCTGTATAGGTATTTACCAGCAGCACCTGTCCAAGTATATTAGCAATAAATAACAACATTATGGCACAATTAGCATTGGTTTATATGGTGTCAGTATAGGTATTTACCAGCAGCACCTGTCCAAGTGTATTAGCAATAAATAACAACATTATGGTACAATTAGCATTGGTTTATATGGTGTCAGTATAGGTATTTACCAGCAACACCTGTCCAAGTATATTAGTAATAAATAACAACATAATGGCACAATTAGCATTGGTTTATATGGTGTCTGTATAGGTATTTACCAGCAGCATCTGTCCAAGTATATTAGCAATAAATAACAACATTATGGCACAATTAGCATTGGTTTATATGGTGTCTGTATAGATATTTACCAGCAGCACCTGTCCAAGTATATTAGCAATAAATAACAACATAATGGCACAATTAGCATTGGTTTATATGGTGTCTGTATAGGTATTTACCAGCAGCACCTGTCCAAGTATATTAGCAATAAATAACAACATTATGGCACAATTAGCATTGGTTTATATGGTGTCAGTATAGGTATTTACCAGCAGCACCTGTCCAAGTATATTAGCAATAAATAACAACATTATGGCACAATTAGCATTGGTTTATATGGTGTCTGTATAGGTATTTACCAGCAGCATCTGTCCAAGTATATTAGCAATAAATAACAACATTATGGCACAATTAGCATTGGTTTATATGGTGTCAGTATAGGTATTTACCAGCAGCACCTGTCCAAGTATATTAGCAATAAATAACAACATTATGGCACAATTAGCATTGGTTTATATGGCGTCTGTATAGGTATTTACCAGCAGCACCTGTCCAAGTATATTAGCAATAAATAACAACATAATGGCACAATTAGCATTGGTTTATATGGCGTCTGTATAGGTATTTACCAGCAGCATCTGTCCAAGTATATTAGCAATAAATAACAACATTATGGCACAATTAGCATTGGTTTATATGGTGTCAGTATAGGTATTTACCAGCAGCATCTGTCCAAGTATATTAGCAATAAATAACAACATTATGGCACAATTAGCATTGGTTTATATGGTGTCTGTATAGGTATTTACCAGCAGCACCTGTCCAAGTATATTAGCAATAAATAACAACATAATGGTACAATTAGCATTGGTTTATATGGTGTCAGTATAGGTATTTACCAGCAGCACCTGTGCAAGTATATTAGCAATAAATAACAACATTATGGCACAATTAGCATTGGTTTATATGGTGTCTGTATAGGTATTTACCAGCAGCACCTGTCCAAGTATATTAGCAATAAATAACAACATTATGGTACAATTAGCATTGGTTTATATGGCGTCTGTATAGGTATTTACCAGCAGCACCTGTCCAAGTATATTAGCAATAAATAACAACATTATGGTACAATTAGCATTGGTTTATATGGTGTCTGTATAGGTATTTACCAGCAGCACCTGTCCAAGTATATTAGCAATAAATAACAACATTATGGTACAATTAGCATTGGTTTATATGGCGTCTGTATAGGTATTTACCAGCAGCACCTGTCCAAGTATATTAGCAATAAATAACAACATAATGGTACAATTAGCATTGGTTTATATGGTGTCTGTATAGGTATTTACCAGCAGCACCTGTCCAAGTATATTAGCAATAAATAACAACATAATGGTACAATTAGCATTGGTTTATATGGTGTCAGTATAGGTATTTACCAGCAGCACCTGTGCAAGTATATTAGCAATAAATAACAACATTATGGCACAATTAGCATTGGTTTATATGGTGTCTGTATAGGTATTTACCAGCAGCACCTGTCCAAGTATATTAGCAATAAATAACAACATTATGGTACAATTAGCATTGGTTTATATGGCGTCTGTATAGGTATTTACCAGCAGCACCTGTCCAAGTATATTAGCAATAAATAACAACATTATGGTACAATTAGCATTGGTTTATATGGCGTCTGTATAGGTATTTACCAGCAGCACCTGTCCAAGTATATTAGCAATAAATAACAACATAATGGTACAATTAGCATTGGTTTATATGGTGTCTGTATAGGTATTTACCAGCAGCACCTGTCCAAGTATATTAGCAATAAATAACAACATTATGGCACAATTAGCATTGGTTTATATGGTGTCAGTATAGGTATTTACCAGCAGCACCTGTCCAAGTATATTAGCAATAAATAACAACATAATGGTACAATTAGCATTGGTTTATATGGCGTCTGTATAGGTATTTACCAGCAGCACCTGTCCAAGTATATTAGCAATAAATAACAACATAATGGCACAATTAGCATTGGTTTATATGGTGTCTGTATAGGTATTTACCAGCAGCACCTGTCCAAGTGTATTAGCAATAAATAACAACATTATGGTACAATTAGCATTGGTTTATATGGTGTCAGTATAGGTATTTACCAGCAGCACCTGTCCAAGTATATTAGCAATAAATAACAACATTATGGCACAATTAGCATTGGTTTATATGGCGTCTGTATAGGTATTTACCAGCAGCACCTGTCCAAGTATATTAGCAATAAATAACAACATTATGGCACAATTAGCATTGGTTTATATGGTGTCAGTATAGGTATTTACCAGCAGCACCTGTCCAAGTATATTAGCAATAAATAACAACATTATGGTACAATTAGCATTGGTTTATATGGTGTCTGTATAGGTATTTACCAGCAGCACCTGTCCAAGTATATTAGTAATAAATAACAACATAATGGCACAATTAGCATTGGTTTATATGGTGTCTGTATAGGTATTTACCAGCAGCATCTGTCCAAGTATATTAGCAATAAATAACAACATAATGGCACAATTAGCATTGGTTTATATGGTGTCTGTATAGGTATTTACCAGCAGCACCTGTCCAAGTATATTAGTAATAAATAACAACATAATGGCACAATTAGCATTGGTTTATATGGTGTCTGTATAGGTATTTACCAGCAGCATCTGTCCAAGTATATTAGCAATAAATAACAACATTATGGTACAATTAGCATTGGTTTATATGGTGTCTGTATAGGTATTTACCAGCAGCACCTGTCCAAGTATATTAGTAATAAATAACAACATAATGGCACAATTAGCATTGGTTTATATGGTGTCAGTATAGGTATTTACCAGCAGCACCTGTCCAAGTATATTAGCAATAAATAACAACATAATGGCACAATTAGCATTGGTTTATATGGTGTCAGTATAGGTATTTACCAGCAGCATCTGTCCAAGTATATTAGCAATAAATAACAACATTATGGCACAATTAGCATTGGTTTATATGGTGTCAGTATAGGTATTTACCAGCAGCACCTGTGCAAGTATATTAGCAATAAATAACAACATTATGGCACAATTAGCATTGGTTTATATGGTGTCTGTATAGGTATTTACCAGCAGCACCTGTCCAAGTATATTAGCAATAAATAACAACATAATGGCACAATTAGCATTGGTTTATATGGTGTCAGTATAGGTATTTACCAGCAGCACCTGTCCAAGTATATTAGCAATAAATAACAACATTATGGTACAATTAGCATTGGTTTATATGGTGTCTGTATAGGTATTTACCAGCAGCACCTGTCCAAGTATATTAGCAATAAATAACAACATTATGGCACAATTAGCATTGGTTTATATGGTGTCTGTATAGGTATTTACCAGCAGCACCTGTCCAAGTATATTAGCAATAAATAACAACATAATGGCACAATTAGCATTGGTTTATATGGTGTCTGTATAGGTATTTACCAGCAGCACCTGTCCAAGTATATTAGCAATAAATAACAACATTATGGCACAATTAGCATTGGTTTATATGGTGTCTGTATAGGTATTTACCAGCAGCACCTGTCCAAGTATATTAGCAATATATAACAACATTATGGTACAATTAGCATTGGTTTATATGGTGTCAGTATAGGTATTTACCAGCAGCACCTGTCCAAGTATATTAGCAATAAATAACAACATTATGGCACAATTAGCATTGGTTTATATGGTGTCTGTATAGGTATTTACCAGCAGCACCTGTCCAAGTATATTAGCAATATATAACAACATTATGGTACAATTAGCATTGGTTTATATGGTGTCAGTATAGGTATTTACCAGCAGCACCTGTCCAAGTATATTAGCAATAAATAACAACATAATGGCACAATTAGCATTGGTTTATATGGTGTCTGTATAGGTATTTACCAGCAGCACCTGTCCAAGTATATTAGCAATAAATAACAACATAATGGTACAATTAGCATTGGTTTATATGGTGTCTGTATAGGTATTTACCAGCAGCACCTGTCCAAGTATATTAGCAATAAATAACAACATAATGGCACAATTAGCATTGGTTTATATGGTGTCAGTATAGGTATTTACCAGCAGCACCTGTCCAAGTATATTAGCAATAAATAACAACATTATGGCACAATTAGCATTGGTTTATATGGTGTCTGTATAGGTATTTACCAGCAGCACCTGTCCAAGTATATTAGCAATAAATAACAACATTATGGTACAATTAGCATTGGTTTATATGGCGTCTGTATAGGTATTTACCAGCAGCACCTGTCCAAGTATATTAGCAATAAATAACAACATTATGGCACAATTAGCATTGGTTTATATGGTGTCTGTATAGGTATTTACCAGCAACACCTGTCCAAGTATATTAGCAATAAATAACAACATTATGGCACAATTAGCATTGGTTTATATGGTGTCTGTATAGGTATTTACCAGCAGCACCTGTCCAAGTATATTAACAATAAATAACAACATTATGGTACAATTAGCATTGGTTTATATGGTGTCTGTATAGGTATTTACCAGCAGCACCTGTCCAAGTATATTAGCAATAAATAGCAACATTATGGTACAATTAGCATTGGTTTATATGGCGTCTGTATAGGTATTTACCAGCAGCATCTGTCCAAGTATATTAGCAATAAATAACAACATAATGGTACAATTAGCATTGGTTTATATGGTGTCAGTATAGGTATTTACCAGCAGCACCTGTCCAAGTGTATTAGCAATAAATAACAACATTATGGTACAATTAGCATTGGTTTATATGGTGTCAGTATAGGTATTTACCAGCAGCACCTGTCCAAGTATATTAGCAATAAATAACAACATAATGGTACAATTAGCATTGGTTTATATGGTGTCTGTATAGGTATTTACCAGCAACACCTGTCCAAGTATATTAGTAATAAATAACAACATAATGGCACAATTAGCATTGGTTTATATGGTGTCTGTATAGGTATTTACCAGCAGCATCTGTGCAAGTATATTAGCAATAAATAACAACATAATGGCACAATTAGCATTGGTTTATATGGTGTCAGTATAGGTATTTACTAGCAGCACCTGTCCAAGTATATTAGCAATAAATAACAACATTATGGCACAATTAGCATTGGTTTATATGGTGTCAGTATAGGTATTTACCAGCAGCATCTGTCCAAGTATATTAGCAATAAATAACAACATTATGGCACAATTAGCATTGGTTTATATGGTGTCTGTATAGATATTTACCAGCAGCACCTGTCCAAGTATATTAGCAATAAATAACAACATAATGGCACAATTAGCATTGGTTTATATGGTGTCAGTATAGGTATTTACCAGCAGCACCTGTCCAAGTATATTAGCAATAAATAACAACATTATGGCACAATTAGCATTGGTTTATATGGTGTCTGTATAGATATTTACCAGCAGCACCTGTCCAAGTATATTAGCAATAAATAACAACATAATGGTACAATTAGCATTGGTTTATATGGTGTCTGTATAGGTATTTACCAGCAGCACCTGTCCAAGTATATTAGCAATAAATAACAACATTATGGCACAATTAGCATTGGTTTATATGGTGTCTGTATAGGTATTTACCAGCAGCACCTGTCCAAGTATATTAGCAATAAATAACAACATAATGGCACAATTAGCATTGGTTTATATGGTGTCTGTATAGGTATTTACCAGCAGCACCTGTCCAAGTATATTAGCAATAAATAACAACATAATGGCACAATTAGCATTGGTTTATATGGTGTCAGTATAGGTATTTACCAGCAGCACCTGTGCAAGTATATTAGCAATAAATAACAACATAATGGCACAATTAGCATTGGTTTATATGGCGTCTGTATAGGTATTTACCAGCAGCACCTGTCCAAGTATATTAGCAATAAATAACAACATTATGGCACAATTAGCATTGGTTTATATGGTGTCAGTATAGGTATTTACCAGCAGCACCTGTGCAAGTATATTAGCAATAAATAACAACATTATGGTACAATTAGCATTGGTTTATATGGTGTCAGTATAGGTATTTACCAGCAGCACCTGTCCAAGTATATTAGCAATAAATAACAACATTATGGCACAATTAGCATTGGTTTATATGGTGTCAGTATAGGTATTTACCAGCAGCACCTGTCCAAGTATATTAGCAATAAATAACAACATTATGGCACAATTAGCATTGGTTTATATGGTGTCTGTATAGGTATTTACCAGCAGCACCTGTCCAAGTATATTAGCAATAAATAACAACATTATGGTACAATTAGCATTGGTTTATATGGTGTCTGTATAGGTATTTACCAGCAGCACCTGTCCAAGTATATTAGCAATAAATAACAACATTATGGCACAATTAGCATTGGTTTATATGGTGTCAGTATAGGTATTTACCAGCAGCACCTGTCCAAGTATATTAGCAATAAATAACAACATTATGGCACAATTAGCATTGGTTTATATGGTGTCTGTATAGGTATTTACCAGCAGCACCTGTCCAAGTATATTAGCAATAAATAACAACATTATGGTACAATTAGCATTGGTTTATATGGTGTCTGTATAGGTATTTACCAGCAGCACCTGTCCAAGTATATTAGCAATAAATAACAACATTATGGTACAATTAGCATTGGTTTATATGGCGTCTGTATAGGTATTTACCAGCAGCACCTGTCCAAGTATATTAGCAATAAATAACAACATTATGGTACAATTAGCATTGGTTTATATGGTGTCTGTATAGGTATTTACCAGCAGCACCTGTCCAAGTATATTAGCAATAAATAACAACATAATGGCACAATTAGCATTGGTTTATATGGTGTCTGTATAGGTATTTACCAGCAGCATCTGTCCAAGTATATTAGCAATAAATAACAACATTATGGCACAATTAGCATTGGTTTATATGGCGTCTGTATAGGTATTTACCAGCAGCACCTGTCCAAGTATATTAGTAATAAATAACAACATAATGGCACAATTAGCATTGGTTTATATGGTGTCTGTATAGGTATTTACCAGCAGCATCTGTCCAAGTATATTAGCAATAAATAACAACATTATGGCACAATTAGCATTGGTTTATATGGTGTCTGTATAGGTATTTACCAGCAGCACCTGTCCAAGTATATTAGTAATAAATAACAACATAATGGCACAATTAGCATTGGTTTATATGGTGTCAGTATAGGTATTTACCAGCAGCACCTGTCCAAGTATATTAGCAATAAATAACAACATAATGGCACAATTAGCATTGGTTTATATGGTGTCAGTATAGGTATTTACCAGCAGCATCTGTCCAAGTATATTAGCAATAAATAACAACATTATGGCACAATTAGCATTGGTTTATATGGTGTCTGTATAGGTATTTACCAGCAGCACCTGTGCAAGTATATTAGCAATAAATAACAACATTATGGCACAATTAGCATTGGTTTATATGGTGTCTGTATAGGTATTTACCAGCAGCACCTGTCCAAGTATATTAGCAATAAATAACAACATAATGGCACAATTAGCATTGGTTTATATGGTGTCAGTATAGGTATTTACCAGCAGCATCTGTCCAAGTATATTAGCAATAAATAACAACATTATGGCACAATTAGCATTGGTTTATATGGCGTCTGTATAGGTATTTACCAGCAGCACCTGTGCAAGTATATTAGCAATAAATAACAACATTATGGCACAATTAGCATTGGTTTATATGGTGTCTGTATAGGTATTTACCAGCAGCACCTGTCCAAGTATATTAGCAATAAATAACAACATAATGGCACAATTAGCATTGGTTTATATGGTGTCAGTATAGGTATTTACCAGCAGCACCTGTCCAAGTATATTAGCAATAAATAACAACATTATGGTACAATTAGCATTGGTTTATATGGTGTCTGTATAGGTATTTACCAGCAGCACCTGTCCAAGTATATTAGCAATAAATAACAACATTATGGTACAATTAGCATTGGTTTATATGGCGTCTGTATAGGTATTTACCAGCAGCACCTGTCCAAGTATATTAGCAATAAATAACAACATTATGGCACAATTAGCATTGGTTTATATGGTGTCAGTATAGGTATTTACCAGCAGCACCTGTGCAAGTATATTAGCAATAAATAACAACATTATGGCACAATTAGCATTGGTTTATATGGTGTCTGTATAGGTATTTACCAGCAGCACCTGTCCAAGTATATTAGCAATAAATAACAACATTATGGTACAATTAGCATTGGTTTATATGGCGTCTGTATAGGTATTTACCAGCAGCACCTGTCCAAGTATATTAGCAATAAATAACAACATTATGGCACAATTAGCATTGGTTTATATGGTGTCAGTATAGGTATTTACCAGCAGCACCTGTGCAAGTATATTAGCAATAAATAACAACATTATGGCACAATTAGCATTGGTTTATATGGTGTCAGTATAGGTATTTACCAGCAGCACCTGTCCAAGTATATTAGCAATAAATAACAACATTATGGCACAATTAGCATTGGTTTATATGGTGTCAGTATAGGTATTTACCAGCAGCACCTGTCCAAGTATATTAGCAATAAATAACAACATTATGGCACAATTAGCATTGGTTTATATGGTGTCTGTATAGGTATTTACCAGCAGCACCTGTCCAAGTATATTAGCAATAAATAACAACATTATGGTACAATTAGCATTGGTTTATATGGTGTCTGTATAGGTATTTACCAGCAGCACCTGTCCAAGTATATTAGCAATAAATAACAACATTATGGCACAATTAGCATTGGTTTATATGGTGTCAGTATAGGTATTTACCAGCAGCACCTGTCCAAGTATATTAGCAATAAATAACAACATTATGGCACAATTAGCATTGGTTTATATGGTGTCTGTATAGGTATTTACCAGCAGCACCTGTCCAAGTATATTAGCAATAAATAACAACATTATGGTACAATTAGCATTGGTTTATATGGCGTCTGTATAGGTATTCACCAGCAGCACCTGTCCAAGTATATTAGCAATAAATAACAACATTATGGTACAATTAGCATTGGTTTATATGGTGTCTGTATAGGTATTTACCAGCAGCACCTGTCCAAGTATATTAGCAATAAATAACAACATTATGGTACAATTAGCATTGGTTTATATGGCGTCTGTATAGGTATTCACCAGCAGCACCTGTCCAAGTATATTAGCAATAAATAACAACATTATGGCACAATTAGCATTGGTTTATATGGCGTCTGTATAGGTATTCACCAGCAGCACCTGTCCAAGTATATTAGCAATAAATAACAACATTATGGTACAATTAGCATTGGTTTATATGGTGTCTGTATAGGTATTTACCAGCAGCACCTGCCCAAGTATATTAGCAATAAATAACAACATAATGGTACAATTAGCATTGGTTTATATGGCGTCTGTATAGGTATTTACCAGCAGCACCTGTCCAAGTATATTAGCAATAAATAACAACATAATGGTACAATTAGCATTGGTTTATATGGTGTCTGTATAGGTATTTACCAGCAGCACCTGTCCAAGTATATTAGCAATAAATAACAACATAATGGCACAATTAGCATTGGTTTATATGGTGTCTGTATAGGTATTTACCAGCAGCACCTGTGCAAGTATATTAGCAATAAATAACAACATAATGGTACAATTAGCATTGGTTTATATGGCGTCTGTATAGGTATTTACCAGCAGCACCTGTCCAAGTATATTAGCAATAAATAACAACATAATGGTACAATTAGCATTGGTTTATATGGTGTCTGTATAGGTATTTACCAGCAGCACCTGTCCAAGTATATTAGCAATAAATAACAACATAATGGCACAATTAGCATTGGTTTATATGGTGTCTGTATAGGTATTTACCAGCAGCACCTGTCCAAGTATATTAGCAATAAATAACAACATTATGGCACAATTAGCATTGGTTTATATGGTGTCAGTATAGGTATTTACCAGCAGCACCTGTCCAAGTATATTAGCAATAAATAACAACATTATGGCACAATTAGCATTGGTTTATATGGTGTCTGTATAGGTATTTACCAGCAGCATCTGTCCAAGTATATTAGCAATATATAACAACATAATGGCACAATTAGCATTGGTTTATATGGTGTCTGTATAGGTATTTACCAGCAGCACCTGTCCAAGTATATTAGCAATAAATAACAACATAATGGCACAATTAGCATTGGTTTATATGGTGTCTGTATAGGTATTTACCAGCAGCACCTGTCCAAGTATATTAGCAATAAATAACAACATAATGGCACAATTAGCATTGGTTTATATGGTGTCTGTATAGGTATTTACCAGCAGCACCTGTCCAAGTATATTAGCAATAAATAACAACATAATGGCACAATTAGCATTGGTTTATATGGCGTCTGTATAGGTATTTACCAGCAGCACCTGTCCAAGTATATTAGCAATAAATAACAACATTATGGCACAATTAGCATTGGTTTATATGGTGTCAGTATAGGTATTTACCAGCAGCATCTGTCCAAGTATATTAGCAATATATAACAACATAATGGCACAATTAGCATTGGTTTATATGGTGTCTGTATAGGTATTTACCAGCAGCACCAGTCCAAGTATATTAGCAATAAATAACAACATTATGGTACAATTAGCATTGGTTTATATGGTGTCTGTATAGGTATTTACCAGCAGCACCTGTCCAAGTATATTAGCAATAAATAACAACATAATGGCACAATTAGCATTGGTTTATATGGTGTCAGTATAGGTATTTACCAGCAGCACCTGTCCAAGTATATTAGCAATAAATAACAACATTATGGTACAATTAGCATTGGTTTATATGGTGTCTGTATAGGTATTTACCAGCAGCACCTGTCCAAGTATATTAGCAATAAATAACAACATAATGGCACAATTAGCATTGGTTTATATGGTGTCAGTATAGGTATTTACCAGCAGCACCTGTCCAAGTATATTAGCAATAAATAACAACATAATGGCACAATTAGCATTGGTTTATATGGTGTCTGTATAGGTATTTACCAGCAGCACCTGTCCAAGTATATTAGCAATAAATAACAACATAATGGTACAATTAGCATTGGTTTATATGGTGTCTGTATAGGTATTTACCAGCAGCACCTGTCCAAGTATATTAGCAATAAATAACAACATTATGGCACAATTAGCATTGGTTTATATGGTGTCAGTATAGGTATTTACCAGCAGCACCTGTCCAAGTATATTAGCAATAAATAACAACATTATGGCACAATTAGCATTGGTTTATATGGTGTCAGTATAGATATTTACCAGCAGCACCTGTCCAAGTATATTAGCAATAAATAACAACATTATGGCACAATTAGCATTGGTTTATATGGTGTCAGTATAGGTATTTACCAGCAGCACCTGTCCAAGTATATTAGCAATAAATAACAACATTATGGCACAATTAGCATTGGTTTATATGGTGTCAGTATAGATATTTACCAGCAGCACCTGTCCAAGTATATTAGCAATAAATAACAACATTATGGCACAATTAGCATTGGTTTATATGGTGTCAGTATAGGTATTTACCAGCAGCACCTGTCCAAGTATATTAGCAATAAATAACAACATTATGGCACAATTAGCATTGGTTTATATGGTGTCAGTATAGGTATTTACCAGCAGCACCTGTCCAAGTATATTAGTAATAAATAACAACATAATGGCACAATTAGCATTGGTTTATATGGTGTCTGTATAGGTATTTACCAGCAGCACCTGTCCAAGTATATTAGCAATAAATAACAACATAATGGCACAATTAGCATTGGTTTATATGGTGTCTGTATAGGTATTTACCAGCAGCACCTGTCCAAGTATATTAGCAATAAATAACAACATAATGGCACAATTAGCATTGGTTTATATGGTGTCTGTATAGGTATTTACCAGCAGCACCTGTCCAAGTATATTAGCAATAAATAACAACATTATGGCACAATTAGCATTGGTTTATATGGTGTCAGTATAGGTATTTACCAGCAGCATCTGTCCAAGTATATTAGCAATAAATAACAACATAATCGCACAATTAGCATTGGTTTATATGGTGTCTGTATAGGTATTTACCAGCAGCACCTGTCCAAGTATATTAGCAATAAATAACAACATAATGGCACAATTAGCATTGGTTTATATGGTGTCAGTATAGGTATTTACCAGCAGCACCTGTCCAAGTATATTAGCAATAAATAACAACATTATGGTACAATTAGCATTGGTTTATATGGTGTCAGTATAGGTATTTACCAGCAGCACCTGCCCAAGTATATTAGCAATAAATAACAACATAATGGCACAATTAGCATTGGTTTATATGGTGTCTGTATAGGTATTTACCAGCAGCACCTGCCCAAGTATATTAGCAATAAATAACAACATTATGGCACAATTAGCATTGGTTTATATGGTGTCAGTATAGGTATTTACCAGCAGCATCTGTCCAAGTATATTAGCAATAAATAACAACATAATCGCACAATTAGCATTGGTTTATATGGTGTCTGTATAGGTATTTACCAGCAGCACCTGTGCAAGTATATTAGCAATAAATAACAACATTATGGCACAATTAGCATTGGTTTATATGGTGTCAGTATAGGTATTTACCAGCAGCACCTGTCCAAGTATATTAGCAATAAATAACAACATAATGGTACAATTAGCATTGGTTTATATGGTGTCAGTATAGGTATTTACCAGCAGCACCTGTCCAAGTATATTAGCAATAAATAACAACATTATGGCACAATTAGCATTGGTTTATATGGTGTCTGTATAGGTATTTACCAGCAGCACCTGTCCAAGTATATTAGCAATAAATAACAACATTATGGCACAATTAGCATTGGTTTATATGGCGTCAGTATAGGTATTTACCAGCAGCACCTGCCCAAGTATATTAGCAATAAATAACAACATAATGGCACAATTAGCATTGGTTTATATGGTGTCTGTATAGGTATTTACCAGCAGCACCTGTCCAAGTATATTAGCAATAAATAACAACATTATGGCACAATTAGCATTGGTTTATATGGTGTCTGTATAGGTATTTACCAGCAGCACCTGTCCAAGTATATTAGCAATAAATAACAACATAATGGTACAATTAGCATTGGTTTATATGGTGTCAGTATAGGTATTTACCAGCAGCACCTGTGCAAGTATATTAGCAATAAATAACAACATTATGGCACAATTAGCATTGGTTTATATGGTGTCAGTATAGGTATTTACCAGCAGCACCTGTGCAAGTATATTAGCAATAAATAACAACATTATGGCACAATTAGCATTGGTTTATATGGTGTCAGTATAGGTATTTACCAGCAGCACCTGTCCAAGTATATTAGCAATAAATAACAACATTATGGCACAATTAGCATTGGTTTATATGGCGTCTGTATAGGTATTTACCAGCAGCACCTGCCCAAGTATATTAGCAATAAATAACAACATAATGGCACAATTAGCATTGGTTTATATGGCGTCTGTATAGGTATTTACCAGCAGCACCTGCCCAAGTATATTAGCAATAAATAACAACATAATGGCACAATTAGCATTGGTTTATATGGTGTCAGTATAGGTATTTACCAGCAGCACCTGTCCAAGTATATTAGCAATAAATAACAACATTATGGCACAATTAGCATTGGTTTATATGGTGTCAGTATAGGTATTTACCAGCAGCACCTGTCCAAGTATATTAGCAATAAATAACAACATTATGGCACAATTAGCATTGGTTTATATGGTGTCAGTATAGGTATTTACCAGCAGCACCTGTCCAAGTATATTAGCAATAAATAACAACATAATGGCACAATTAGCATTGGTTTATATGGTGTCTGTATAGGTATTTACCAGCAGCACCTGTCCAAGTATATTAGCAATAAATAACAACATAATGGCACAATTAGCATTGGTTTATATGGTGTCTGTATAGGTATTTACCAGCAGCACCTGTGCAAGTATATTAGCAATAAATAACAACATTATGGCACAATTAGCATTGGTTTATATGGTGTCAGTATAGGTATTTACCAGCAGCACCTGTCCAAGTATATTAGCAATAAATAACAAGATAATGGTACAATTAGCATTGGTTTATATGGTGTCTGTATAGGTATTTACCAGCAGCACCTGTCCAAGTATATTAGCAATAAATAACAACATTATGGCACAATTAGCATTGGTTTATATGGTGTCAGTATAGGTATTTACCAGCAGCACCTGTCCAAGTATATTAGCAATAAATAACAACATAATGGCACAATTAGCATTGGTTTATATGGTGTCAGTATAGGTATTTACCAGCAGCACCTGTCCAAGTATATTAGCAATAAATAACAACATTATGGCACAATTAGCATTGGTTTATATGGTGTCTGTATAGGTATTTACCAGCAACACCTGTCCAAGTATATTAGCAATAAATAACAACATTATGGCACAATTAGCATTGGTTTATATGGTGTCAGTATAGGTATTTACCAGCAGCATCTGTCCAAGTATATTAGCAATAAATAACAACATTATGGCACAATTAGCATTGGTTTATATGGTGTCTGTATAGGTATTTACCAGCAGCATCTGTCCAAGTATATTAGCAATAAATAACAACATTATGGCACAATTAGCATTGGTTTATATGGTGTCAGTATAGGTATTTACCAGCAGCACCTGTCCAAGTATATTAGCAATAAATAACAAGATAATGGTACAATTAGCATTGGTTTATATGGTGTCAGTATAGGTATTTACCAGCAGCACCTGTCCAAGTATATTAGCAATAAATAACAACATTATGGCACAATTAGCATTGGTTTATATGGTGTCAGTATAGGTATTTACCAGCAGCACCTGTCCAAGTATATTAGCAATAAATAACAACATTATGGCACAATTAGCATTGGTTTATATGGTGTCTGTATAGGTATTTACCAGCAGCACCTGTCCAAGTATATTAGCAATAAATAACAACATTATGGTACAATTAGCATTGGTTTATATGGTGTCAGTATAGGTATTTACCAGCAGCACCTGTCCAAGTATATTAGCAATAAATAACAACATTATGGCACAATTAGCATTGGTTTATATGGTGTCTGTATAGATATTTACCAGCAGCACCTGTCCAAGTATATTAGCAATAAATAACAACATAATGGCACAATTAGCATTGGTTTATATGGTGTCAGTATAGGTATTTACCAGCAGCACCTGTCCAAGTATATTAGCAATAAATAACAACATAATGGCACAATTAGCATTGGTTTATATGGTGTCTGTATAGATATTTACCAGCAGCACCTGTCCAAGTATATTAGCAATAAATAACAACATAATGGCACAATTAGCATTGGTTTATATGGTGTCAGTATAGGTATTTACCAGCAGCACCTGTCCAAGTATATTAGCAATAAATAACAACATTATGGCACAATTAGCATTGGTTTATATGGTGTCAGTATAGGTATTTACCAGCAGCACCTGTCCAAGTATATTAGTAATAAATAACAACATAATGGCACAATTAGCATTGGTTTATATGGTGTCTGTATAGGTATTTACCAGCAGCATCTGTCCAAGTATATTAGCAATAAATAACAACATTATGGCACAATTAGCATTGGTTTATATGGTGTCTGTATAGGTATTTACCAGCAGCATCTGTCCAAGTATATTAGCAATAAATAACAACATTATGGCACAATTAGCATTGGTTTATATGGTGTCAGTATAGGTATTTACCAGCAGCATCTGTCCAAGTATATTAGCAATAAATAACAACATTATGGCACAATTAGCATTGGTTTATATGGTGTCTGTATAGGTATTTACCAGCAGCATCTGTCCAAGTATATTAGCAATAAATAACAACATTATGGCACAATTAGCATTGGTTTATATGGTGTCAGTATAGGTATTTACCAGCAGCACCTGTCCAAGTATATTAGCAATAAATAACAACATAATGGCACAATTAGCATTGGTTTATATGGTGTCAGTATAGGTATTTACCAGCAGCACCTGTCCAAGTATATTAGCAATAAATAACAAGATAATGGTACAATTAGCATTGGTTTATATGGTGTCAGTATAGGTATTTACCAGCAGCACCTGTCCAAGTATATTAGCAATAAATAACAACATTATGGTACAATTAGCATTGGTTTATATGGTGTCAGTATAGGTATTTACCAGCAGCACCTGTCCAAGTATATTAGCAATAAATAACAACATAATGGCACAATTAGCATTGGTTTATATGGTGTCAGTATAGGTATTTACCAGCAGCATCTGTCCAAGTATATTAGCAATAAATAACAACATTATGGCACAATTAGCATTGGTTTATATGGTGTCAGTATAGGTATTTACCAGCAGCACCTGTGCAAGTATATTAGCAATAAATAACAACATTATGGCACAATTAGCATTGGTTTATATGGTGTCAGTATAGGTATTTACCAGCAGCACCTGTCCAAGTATATTAGCAATAAATAACAACATAATGGCACAATTAGCATTGGTTTATATGGTGTCAGTATAGGTATTTACCAGCAGCACCTGTCCAAGTATATTAGCAATAAATAACAACATTATGGCACAATTAGCATTGGTTTATATGGTGTCAGTATAGGTATTTACCAGCAGCACCTGTCCAAGTATATTAGCAATAAATAACAACATTATGGCACAATTAGCATTGGTTTATATGGTGTCAGTATAGGTATTTACCAGCAGCACCTGTCCAAGTATATTAGCAATAAATAACAACATTATGGTACAATTAGCATTGGTTTATATGGTGTCTGTATAGGTATTTACCAGCAGCATCTGTGCAAGTATATTAGCAATAAATAACAACATTATGGCACAATTAGCATTGGTTTATATGGTGTCAGTATAGGTATTTACCAGCAGCACCTGTCCAAGTATATTAGCAATAAATAACAACATAATGGCACAATTAGCATTGGTTTATATGGTGTCTGTATAGGTATTTACCAGCAGCACCTGTCCAAGTATATTAGCAATAAATAACAACATTATGGCACAATTAGCATTGGTTT
The DNA here is from genome assembly GCF_048569485.1 of Anomaloglossus baeobatrachus. Lineage (NCBI taxonomy): Eukaryota > Metazoa > Chordata > Amphibia > Anura > Aromobatidae > Anomaloglossus > Anomaloglossus baeobatrachus. The sequence goes on along the minus strand of NC_134354.1, from coordinate 2,398,359 downwards.
ATATGGTGTCAGTATAGGTATTTACCAGCAGCACCTGTCCAAGTATATTAGCAATAAATAACAACATTATGGCACAATTAGCATTGGTTTATATGGTGTCAGTATAGGTATTTACCAGCAGCACCTGTCCAAGTATATTAGCAATAAATAACAACATAATGGCACAATTAGCATTGGTTTATATGGTGTCTGTATAGGTATTTACCAGCAGCACCTGTCCAAGTATATTAGCAATAAATAACAACATAATGGCACAATTAGCATTGGTTTATATGGTGTCTGTATAGATATTTACCAGCAGCACCTGTCCAAGTATATTAGCAATAAATAACAACATTATGGCACAATTAGCATTGGTTTATATGGCGTCTGTATAGATATTTACCAGCAGCACCTGCCCAAGTATATTAGCAATAAATAACAACATTATGGCACAATTAGCATTGGTTTATATGGTGTCAGTATAGGTATTTACCAGCAGCACCTGTCCAAGTATATTAGCAATAAATAACAACATAATGGTACAATTAGCATTGGTTTATATGGTGTCTGTATAGATATTTACCAGCAGCACCTGTCCAAGTATATTAGTAATAAATAACAACATTATGGCACAATTAGCATTGGTTTATATGGTGTCTGTATAGATATTTACCAGCAGCACCTGCCCAAGTATATTAGCAATAAATAACAACATAATGGTACAATTAGCATTGGTTTATATGGTGTCTGTATAGATATTTACCAGCAGCACCTGTCCAAGTATATTAGCAATAAATAACAACATTATGGCACAATTAGCATTGGTTTATATGGTGTCAGTATAGGTATTTACCAGCAGCATCTGTCCAAGTATATTAGCAATAAATAACAACATTATGGTACAATTAGCATTGGTTTATATGGCGTCTGTATAGGTATTTACCAGCAGCATCTGTCCAAGTATATTAGCAATAAATAACAACATTATGGCACAATTAGCATTGGTTTATATGGTGTCAGTATAGGTATTTACCAGCAGCACCTGTCCAAGTATATTAGCAATAAATAACAACATAATGGCACAATTAGCATTGGTTTATATGGTGTCAGTATAGGTATTTACCAGCAGCACCTGTCCAAGTATATTAGCAATAAATAACAACATTATGGCACAATTAGCATTGGTTTATATGGTGTCAGTATAGGTATTTACCAGCAGCATCTGTCCAAGTGTATTAGCAATAAATAACAACATAATGGCACAATTAGCATTGGTTTATATGGTGTCTGTATAGGTATTTACCAGCAGCACCTGTCCAAGTATATTAGCAATAAATAACAACATAATGGCACAATTAGCATTGGTTTATATGGTGTCTGTATAGGTATTTACCAGCAGCACCTGTGCAAGTATATTAGCAATAAATAACAACATTATGGCACAATTAGCATTGGTTTATATGGTATCTGTATAGGTATTTACCAGCAACACCTGTCCAAGTATATTAGCAATAAATAACAACATTATGGTACAATTAGCATTGGTTTATATGGTGTCAGTATAGGTATTTACCAGCAGCACCTGTCCAAGTATATTAGCAATAAATAACAACATTATGGCACAATTAGCATTGGTTTATATGGTATCTGTATAGGTATTTACCAGCAGCACCTGTCCAAGTATATTAGCAATAAATAACAACATAATGGCACAATTAGCATTGGTTTATATGGCGTCTGTATAGGTATTTACCAGCAGCACCTGTCCAAGTATATTAGCAATAAATAACAACATTATGGCACAATTAGCATTGGTTTATATGGTGTCTGTATAGGTATTTACCAGCAGCACCTGTCCAAGTGTATTAGCAATAAATAACAACATTATGGTACAATTAGCATTGGTTTATATGGCGTCTGTATAGATATTTACCAGCAGCACCTGCCCAAGTATATTAGCAATAAATAACAACATTATGGCACAATTAGCATTGGTTTATATGGTGTCTGTATAGGTATTTACCAGCAGCACCTGTCCAAGTATATTAGCAATAAATAACAACATAATGGTACAATTAGCATTGGTTTATATGGTGTCTGTATAGATATTTACCAGCAGCACCTGTCCAAGTATATTAGTAATAAATAACAACATTATGGCACAATTAGCATTGGTTTATATGGTGTCTGTATAGATATTTACCAGCAGCACCTGCCCAAGTATATTAGCAATAAATAACAACATTATGGCACAATTAGCATTGGTTTATATGGTGTCTGTATAGGTATTTACCAGCAGCATCTGTCCAAGTATATTAGCAATAAATAACAACATTATGGTACAATTAGCATTGGTTTATATGGCGTCTGTATAGGTATTTACCAGCAGCATCTGTCCAAGTATATTAGCAATAAATAACAACATTATGGCACAATTAGCATTGGTTTATATGGTGTCAGTATAGGTATTTACCAGCAGCACCTGTCCAAGTATATTAGCAATAAATAACAACATAATGGCACAATTAGCATTGGTTTATATGGTGTCAGTATAGGTATTTACCAGCAGCACCTGTCCAAGTATATTAGCAATAAATAACAACATTATGGCACAATTAGCATTGGTTTATATGGTGTCAGTATAGGTATTTACCAGCAGCATCTGTCCAAGTGTATTAGCAATAAATAACAACATAATGGCACAATTAGCATTGGTTTATATGGTGTCTGTATAGGTATTTACCAGCAGCACCTGTCCAAGTGTATTAGCAATAAATAACAACATTATGGTACAATTAGCATTGGTTTATATGGTGTCTGTATAGGTATTTACCAGCAGCACCTGTCCAAGTATATTAGCAATAAATAACAACATTATGGCACAATTAGCATTGGTTTATATGGTGTCAGTATAGGTATTTACCAGCAGCACCTGTCCAAGTATATTAGCAATAAATAACAACATTATGGCACAATTAGCATTGGTTTATATGGTGTCAGTATAGGTATTTACCAGCAGCATCTGTCCAAGTATATTAGCAATAAATAACAACATAATGGCACAATTAGCATTGGTTTATATGGCGTCTGTATAGGTATTTACCAGCAGCACCTGTCCAAGTATATTAGCAATAAATAACAACATTATGGCACAATTAGCATTGGTTTATATGGTGTCTGTATAGGTATTTACCAGCAGCACCTGTCCAAGTATATTAGCAATAAATAACAACATTATGGCACAATTAGCATTGGTTTATATGGTGTCTGTATAGGTATTTACCAGCAGCACCTGTCCAAGTATATTAGCAATAAATAACAACATTATGGCACAATTAGCATTGGTTTATATGGTGTCTGTATAGGTATTTACCAGCAGCACCTGTCCAAGTATATTAGCAATAAATAACAACATTATGGCACAATTAGCATTGGTTTATATGGTGTCAGTATAGGTATTTACCAGCAGCATCTGTCCAAGTATATTAGCAATAAATAACAACATAATGGCACAATTAGCATTGGTTTATATGGCGTCTGTATAGGTATTTACCAGCAGCACCTGTCCAAGTATATTAGCAATAAATAACAACATTATGGCACAATTAGCATTGGTTTATATGGTGTCTGTATAGGTATTTACCAGCAGCACCTGTCCAAGTATATTAGCAATAAATAACAACATTATGGCACAATTAGCATTGGTTTATATGGCGTCAGTATAGGTATTTACCAGCAGCATCTGTGCAAGTATATTAGCAATAAATAACAACATAATGGTACAATTAGCATTGGTTTATATGGTGTCAGTATAGGTATTTACCAGCAGCACCTGTCCAAGTATATTAGCAATAAATAACAACATTATGGTACAATTAGCATTGGTTTATATGGTGTCAGTATAGGTATTTATCAGCAGCACCAGTCCAAGTATATTAGCAATAAATAACAACATTATGGCACAATTAGCATTGGTTTATATGGTGTCTGTATAGGTATTTACCAGCAGCACCTGTCCAAGTGTTTTTGTCCAGAATAGCTGTAGTAGGATAGGTTACTTTCGTTAATCTAGCTTCCAGGCTAATTAATAACTGTGATATCTGAGTATAAATCGGTTCCTTGCAGGATATCTCTGTTTTTTTAATGTTTTTAAATTGAATGTAATAAAATTTAAAACATTTTAACATGAAGCACTGGTGTGTTTCCTGATTGGGGAGAGTAGTTCTGAGTTGTTCTGATCTGTATTCAGTAGTGGCATGAAGTATATCAGGTGGTTGTGGATTAGCCGGTTCGTAAAGCCTGTTACCACTGCTGCTTTAATGTAGTGGCCAGAGATAAACAGACCAAAGGTGGGCCGACGCAGCGTGAGGGCCACTGCCTTATGATTGCCCCCCAGGCTAAATGTGCCAGGCAGCCCCTGATTTCAAACCAGCTTTGGATCCGGCAGCTTTACTAGCAATAAGCACCAGCTCTTTCAGGCTCTGGTATCGCATTTCTTTTTGTGCCCATTGTGTATCTGAAGTGGCCGTCCATTGTGTATTCGGAGAGTTGGTTCATGCTTTTCTGCTTCAGGCATTTATCCATTCCTCTGTGGGTATATTCAATTCATTCAATTCATTTTTGTCAGTCAGGCCTAGGGTCATTTTGGACATGTGTATGTGATTTTTCGAGCACATGGACCTGTAATATTTCATCCCAAGCATTTGTGTGTGGGTTACTTTGTTTGTACCAAGTTTCTGGTTTTTAGAGGTTGCCATTGTATGTCACTTGCTTTTTGTATTTTTTGCATTTTTTTGTATTCAATTCATGTGTTTTTTTTTTTATTTTCATCAGTAAATAAAGTACTTTTTTTTATATACATTTGTGTGGTGATCCCGTATATCAGGTCCGCTCTTTATATTTCACTCCAGCATGCACTGTTTCCGTACCTAGGTGATCCCACCAGCAGGTGGTGCCCTCCCTGTCCCTCTTTTTTCAATATGACTGGATACAGTACAGGAGTCGGGCCTGGATACAGTACAGGCGTCGGGCCTGGATACAGTACAGGCGTCGGGCCTGGATACAGTACAGGCGGCGGGCCTGGATACAGTACAGGCGGCGGGCCTGTATACAGTACAGGCGGCGGGCCCTGGATACAGTACAGGCACCGGGCCCTGGATACAGTACAGGCGGCGGGCCTGGATACACTACAGGCGGCGGCCCTGGATACAGTACAGGCGTCGGGCCTGGATACAGTACAGGCGTCGGGCCTGGATACAGTACAGGCACCGGGCCTGGATACAGTACAGGCGTCGGGCCTGGATACAGTACAGGCGTCGGGCCTGGATACAGTACAGGCGGCGGGCCTGGATACAGTACAGGCGGCGGGCCTGGATACAGTACAGGCGTCGGGCCTGGATACAGTACAGGCGGCGGACCTGGATACACTACAGGCGGCGGCCCTGGATACACTACAGGCGGCGGCCCTGGATACACTACAGGCGGCGGACCTAGATACAGTACAGGCACCGGCCCTGGATACAGTACAGGCACCGGCCCTGGATACAGTACAGGCAGCGGGCCTGGATACACTACAGGCACCGGGCTTGGATACAGTACAGACAGCGGCCCTGGACACAGTACAGGCAGCGGCCCTGGATACACTACAGGCAGCGGCCCTGGATACACTACAGGCAGTGGCCCTGGATACACTACAGGCAGTGGCCCTGGATACACTACAGGCACCGGTTTTGAAACCTACTTGTGTACCATCATACCAGAAGTGCCGTGTGTATCTATTCTTGTACTGTATCCAGGCCCAGAGTTTGTATGGTCTTTTTCGTATCTGTATGGTTGGAGGCTCGTAGCTCAGTAAGACGCAGCCGCCCTGTAGGTTGTAGGTTGAGGTGTGCAGGCCCTTTCTATTTTCAGTGGTCCCCTGGGTCGGTGACTCACCTCTGTGACTTCCCTATTTCAGCCCTATAATGTATCATTCACAACCTGTAATGACGCATTGTTGGTCCAGAGGACCTGGCGGCATTAACTCTTGCACAGCTGCTGGAAGACTGGATAATCCGAAAACATCCAAATATCTTGTCTTCTCATCCTCCTCCACCACAGCCTCTCACTCACATCTACATGATTTCTCCTGTGCTGCACCCGTACAGTGGAATGTTCTATCTTGGGCGGGTAAGACACTGGGGGGCAGCAGGGGCTCTCCTGTGGAGACACGGGGGGGGGGTCAACGGGTGCTCTCCTGTGGAGACACGAGGGTCAGGAGTGGTCCTGTCCGCTCATCCCACTGAATGCTCGCACTGCTTCCCCGTGGGCAGGACACTACTCAGACAGCACAGGGTGAGGGAACAGCACATTGGAAGATTTTATTGGTCACCAACAGGGAAAAATCATATAGTACCTTCCCAGCAAGAACACAAGATTGTCGCTTGCACTGAGTCTCACCCTTCCACTGGCCACCAGGGATTAGTCTATGTGACTTCAGGGCTTCCAAAGCCACCTCAGTCCAGCAGCACCCTACTTTTGACCGGCACCCACTGAGTAGAAATAGCGGCACAAGCTTAGGGAGCAGTTCTGTGTTTCATCAGTTCCTTGGCTGAGATCATGTAGAGTCCTTTCTCTTGGTGCAGTTCTGTGATTCCCAGCTGGGGCAGAAGTTCCTCCACCGGGGGCAGGTGGAATAATACACTGGTGACAGGAGCAAGGCCCTTATATACCCCTCCGTTCTCTTACAGGATTGGTGGAGATGGCTGCTCTCTCATTGGTCACAACTTCAATCCGACTGTATCATAATGGACTCTGCAGTCAGGGGGGCTGAAGCAATACATATTTATAGACAATAGGGCTCCGATCAGTCTGGGAAGAGACAATGGCTAACAACTCTTGATTTACTGCACAATAGGACCCATAAGTCTGGCCTAATTAAAGGGAATCTGTCACCAGATTTTTGCCACCTAATCTGAGATCAGAGTAACGTAAAGGCTCAGTCCCTGATTCCAGCGATGTGTCACTGGCTGCTTAGTGTAGTTTTTATACAATCACTGTTTAATTAGCAGGAGATTATCATTACAGGACTAGTCCAGCAGATGCAAAAGCTCTGTATAACCCTGTTCTACATGTAAATAACTACTAGATCTGCAGCAGAGAAAATCAGGATTACTTACCGGTAATGTTTTTTTTCCAGAGCCACGACAGTGCCACCAAAGAGATAGGTCCACCCCTCATTTGGACAGGAAACCCACTAAAATAAAACTGTGGCACCTCTCCACTGCATTAGTTTGGTTACAAAGCACAGAGAGCAATATTAGAAACAAACTAGGTTAATCCAACAACAAGGATTACGCACACTAATGGTGGAAGTCAAAAACATGAGTGAAAAGGAAAAAAGGGGGTGGGAAGTAGTGGTGCTGTCCTGGCTCTGGAAAAAAACATTAACGGTAAGTAATCCAGATTTTTCCTGTCGCCACGATAGCATCACCAGAGAGATTCAAATGATAATATCATTAGGGAGGGACGACAGCTTGTAGAACCCTTCTACCAAAATCATCTCAGACGTGGCAGAAAGACTAGCCGGTAGTGCGTAAAAAAGGTGGTCGGAGAAGACCAAGTGCTGCCCTTCAAATTAATCCAGAGGGACATCCGCACGTTCAGCCTAGGAGGTCGAGTCAGACCTTACAGAGTGTGCCGTAACACCCTGTGGCACTGGCCTTGAGCTACATGTCTAATAGCCTCCTTGACCCATCTAGCAATGTCCCTTTGCTGCTGAAAATCCTTTCTTGAACCATAGAAACAAACAAAGCCTTACTTTCCCTCCAGGGTTTTGTAATCTCTAGATACTGAAAAAGAGCCCGTATAAAATCGAAGGAATGAATTTTTTCTCCTTTGGGTCCTGGGGACAGGGACAGGAGGGAAGGACAATCCCCTGAGAATGGTGGAAAGTCCCTGCCACCTGTGGCAGAAAGGCAAGGTCTGTACGCAGGATGACCCTATCATCCCTAACCTAAGAGCATGGAGGGGTGATAGAGAGGACCTGAAGGTCACTAACCCTCCGGGCCAAGGTCAGTGCAATTAGGAGAGCCACCATGAGAGGCAGGGAACCGAATGTAGGAGTGGGCAATGGGCTCAAAGGGGGCCCCCATAAGAGCATCTAACACCAATTAAGATCCCAAGAGGGAAAAACTACACAAGAACCAAGTCTATGCCAGTGACAATAGTAAATTAATCTTTTAACCCTCTATTTCTTGCCAAATTGCAACTGTACAGTGCCCCTAAGGCTGACCCCTGCACTTTGAAGATACAGCGTGACAATCTCAATTCCAGACCGTTACGAACTCCAGAATCGCATGGATAGGAGCCTCTTCCCCTAGGCATAGACCTGTAGAGGACAGAATTTCTGCCATACTCTGTCATAAAACCAAGGGCTGGAAGGTTTCCTACTACTGAAAAGAGTGGCACTAGGTTCGAGGAAAACTGATTCTCTATCAGACACCTCCTAAAATCCAGGCCGTAGATTGAGGCCTGAAACCTGAGGATGAAAAAGAGGGCCCTGGGAGAGAAGATCCTGGCTCTCCGGCAGGATCCAGGGATCTGCCACTGACAGTCTCCTGAGCCAAAAGAACCAAGGTCTCCTGGGTCGGGGATGGGGGGATTGGGGGGGAGGGGTTGTGTGAATTAGGATGGTACGAGCCCCCTCCTTTTGGACGTTCCTCCACAGCCAGAACTAAGATAAAGGGAGGGAAGGCATAGAGGAGACTGAAGACCATGGAAATTAAAAGGCAACCATCACCCAAGGCCTGTTGTTGGGGTTCAGGGAGCAATCCCTGCTCATTTTCCTACCAGCCCTGGTGGCAAATAATCCAACCCCTGGGGCCACCCAAAGGTGTATTATACTCTTGAAGACCTCTTGGTGAAGACACCACTCTCCTGACCGATGCAACTGCGACTGAAAAACTCGACAGCCACATTGTCCATCCCCCTGTGTAGAGCTGTAAACGACAATAAGTGGACTTGTGCCTATATGGTGTGCTAGCTTCATTTGGATGGTTGACCGTGTACCCTACTACCCTACAGCTACCCTGTGGTCCAACAGGATCCATACATGGTGACCTGCTAGCAGAGGCGAAAGCGTGAAGAGCTTCCCCAAAGCACTCAGTTCCCCGAATTTGGAAGAACTCTGGAATCTAAGGGACTCCACTCCAGAGGCCCTAGGCACAAGCACAGAGGCCATAAGCACAAGTACAGATGTATGAGGCACAAGGCCGAAGGCAAGAGGCACAAGCTCGGAGGCACCAACCCGGAGGCATCGAGAGCCAGGGGCGAGCAGTGAAGATCCAAGCTGAGAAGCAGCGAGACCAAGCCGCAAGATAGTAATGCCCCAACAGTCCCAAGGCGTAAAAACCCCTAAATAAGGACTGTCACGGGGTCCTTCTCCCATATCACACAATCAACAGAATGAGAGATGATGGAACAATCCGAAGAACATTTATTCCAAACAAAGCAAGTGGTCCATAACATAATCCACCATACAGAGGGTAAAATTAGTCCAGAAACACTAATATAGTCCAGTAAGCGATAAATGTCCAGGTTTCTCTGGGGAGCATAGCTACTGCCCCAGAGGATGACTCATCCTGCTTCTCTTGAAATTCTCAAACAAACTGACTTCTTCTTCAGGTAAACAGAGCATTTAGGTAGATACAGGCCCCCCTCCCCCAGACCTAGGGACAGAAACACTACTGGGGGTTGTATGGTAAATCCTGGGATATGAAGAAGAATTATGATGTCCAGTCATAATTTTTCTCATCACTTCCTGGTGGCACCCCCTCCCTTCTCCCTTCACACACCGAGATCCTTCTCAGATGCCCAACATCTGGAAAGGTGTCAAATCTCAGTACACATCCAAAAGCAGTCTCCTATGATATGGCGATTAGGCGTCCTGTCAGGCCTTTATAACAAAAGGAGAGGAAGACCCCCTGGGGGGTTGTGTCCATTCATCAAAGAGAGTGGACAGGGACTTAGCAAAACCAAAAGGAAGCTAGACACAGCAGGAGAGCATATTGCTGGCTCCGTAATATCATGCACAGTTATGATATTACCGTGCGTCTCAGCCATACACCCCCTACATCGTTAGAATCGGGACTTCGAGCCACATCTCTGCATATCCTCAAAATCTATGTTGCACCCTGGGGCAGCGAGATATAGAGAACTACTAGTAGGAGTCCAGTAGATGAGTCGTGCTTGGACTCAAAATGCAGAGGGGACCCGGGCGGATCTGATGACACCAGAACCGTCCCGATCGGACCTCCCAGTCCAGAGTTGCAGGTAATAGTCCCTTTTGGTATATTATGTTGGACTCCAGCCAGGGGAGTGGCAGTGCTTCCCTCTGAGGTCACGAAGGTAGGAGGGGACAGGGATTCGGCCAGGTTGATAACCACAGCTCAGACATTTTGGCTTGTTCTTTTGCCGGGGGTCACGTGTGGATACACCTGTGGGAAAGTTCCTGGAAACCTGGTCTAACAGCACCCCCCTGTGGCCTAACCCTAATGCTCACTATCCGGGGGACCCAATTCATGTCACAGCTGATGGAGGCCCTCTGTAAGCAAGTCCAGGTGCAACATCTGGTGGCCAGCCTGTACCATCCACAGAATAATGGCCTGTGCGAGCGGATCAATGGCACCTTAAAGCAGATGCTTAAGATGTTAGTCAACTCCCATGGGCGTGACTGGGAGCGGTATCTCCCACACCTGTTATTTGCTTACCGGGAGGTTCCACAGGCCTCAATGGGGTTCTCACCTTTTGAGCTCCTGTACGGGCGACGTGTGCGGGGCCCCCTGGCTCTGGTGAAACAGGTTTGGGAAGGGGATTTGGCCAACCCTGGAGTATCGGTAATCGAGTATGTCATGCGCTTCCGGGACAAAATGCAGGCCTTGACGCAGCTGGTGCACGACAATATGGCTCAAGCCCAGGCCGATCAGAAGTGTTGGTACGACCAGAATGCTTGTGAGAGGACCTACCAAGTGGGTCAAAAGGTGTGGGTACTGGTCCCCGTACCAGAGGACAAGCTTCAGGCAGCCTGGGAAGGCCCATACCTCGTGTACCAGCAGCTCAACCCTGTAACGTACCTGGTCACCCTGGACCCTGCCCGTGGAAGGTGGAAGCCCTTCCATGTGAACATGATGAAGGCACATCATGAGCGAGAGGCATGTGTGCTCCCCGTGTGCAACCTGCCTGAGGAGGGAGAGGCGTAAACCCTCTTGGATATGTTAGCCCAGGTTAGGGCAGGTGGATCCATCGAGTATGTGGAGGTTGGCCACCAGCTTTTGGAGGACCAACGGTCCCAGCTGTGGGCCACCCTACACCCCTCCCGGGGGTTGTTTACCAACCAGCCTGGAAGGACTGACTTTGCCGTCCATCACGTGGATACTGGGGATCATCCCCCGATCCGGCGTTCAGCATATCGGGTCTCCCTGGAGGTGCAGCAACACATGCGCCAGGAGATTGACAAGATGCTGAAGCTGGGGGTGATCCAGGCATCCAACAGCGCTTGGGCCTCGCCTGCAGTTCTCGTCCCTAAGAAGGACCGAACCACTCGGTTCTGCATGGACTACAGGGGGCTCAATGCGGTCACGGTCGCCGATACGTACCCAATGCCACGCATCAATGACCTGCTCGATCAGTTGGCCGGGGCTCAGTACCTGACCATCATGTATCTGAGCCGGGGATATTGGCAGATTCCTCTGACTCGCAAGGCCAGGGAACGCTCTGCCGTTATTACCCCATTTGGACTGTACGAGTCCACGGTGATGCCATTCGAAATGAAGAATGCCCCTACCACTTTCCAGCGGATGGTCAACACCCTGCTCAAGGGACTTGAAGGGTACGCGGCCGCGTACCTGGTGACATTGCCGTCTTCAATCCCACCTGGGAGGATCACCTAGAGCATCTATCACAGGTGCTCAGGCGAATCCACCAGGCAGGTTTGACCATCAAGCCGGGGAAGTGTCAGCTGGCCATGAGCGAGGTCCACTACCTGGGACACCGGGTAGGCGGGGGAGCTCTGAAGCCAGAGCCTGAGAAAGTGGAGGCCATCACATCCTGGCCCACCCCCAGGACCAAGAAGCAGGTGATGTCCTTCTTGTGGACAGCCGGGTACTATAGGAGGTTTGTTCCACACTATAGTAGCCTAGCAAAGCCCCTAGCAGACCTCACCAAGAAGAAGCTGCCCTCTGCAGTCGATTGGATAGTGGACTGCGAGACAGCCTTCCGGGCCCTAAAGGGTGCCCTGTCCAGCCCACCAGTACTACAGGCAGCCGACTTTGCGCAGCCGTTTGTAGTACAAACCGACGCCAGTGACTTCAGCCTCGGTGCGGTGCTCAGCCAGGTGGACTCTGCGAGCCAGGAGCACCCAGTCTTGTATCTGAGCAGGAAGCTGTTGCTGAGGGAGGTGGCCTACTCCACGATGGAAAAGGAATGCCTAGCCATAGTGTGGGCTCTGCAGCGTCTGCAACCCTATCTGTATGGGCGCCGCTTCATCGTGAAGACGGACCACAACCCCCTCAGCTGATTACACACCTTCTCCGGGACGAATGGGAGGTTGTTGCGGTGGAGCCTTGCGCTCCAGCAGTACAACTTCACCATTCGCCACAAGAAGGGGCGTGACCACGGTAACGCAGACGGGCTGCGGACGGGCGCCCGGGGGAACACCGGAGTGTGCTGCCCCCTAGCACCCTCAAAAGGGGGGAGGTGTGAGGTAAATCCTGGGATATGAAGAGGAATTATGATGTCCAGTCATAATTTCTCTCATCACTCCCTGGTGGCACCCCCTCCCTTCTCCCTTCACACACCGAGATCCTTCTCAGATGCCCAACATCTGGAAAGGTGTCAAATCCCAGTACACATCCAAAAGCAATCTCCTATGATATGGCGATTAGGTGTCCTGTCAGGCCTTTACAACAAAGGGAGAGGAAGACCCCCTGGGGGGTTGTGTCCATTCATCAAAGTGAGTGGACAGGGACTTATCAAAACCAAAAGGAAGCTAGTCACAGCAGGAGAGCATATTGCTGGCTGCGTAATATCATACACAGTTATGATATTACTGTGCGTCTCAGCCATACACCCCCTACATCGTTAGAATCGGGACTTCGAGCCACATCTCTGCATATCCTCAAAGTTTATGTTGCGCCCTGGGGCAGCGAGATATAGAGAACTGCTAGTAGGAGTCCGGTTGATGAGTCGTGCTTGGACTCAAAATGCAGAGGGGACCCGGGCGGATCTGATGACACCAGAACCGTCCCGATCGGACCTCCCAGTCCGGAGTTGCGGGTAATAGTCCCTTTTGGTATATTATGTTGGACTCCAGCCAGGGGAGTGGCAGTGCTTCCCTCTGAGGTCACGAAGGTAGGAAGGGACAGGGATTCAGCCAGGTTGATAACCACAGTTCAGACATTTTGGCTTGTTCTTTTGCCGGGGGTCACGTGTGGATACACCTGTGGGAAAGTTCCAGGAAACCTGGTCTAACAGCACCCCCCTGTGGCCAGACACACGAGGTAGCTGCTTGAATTGTATGCCTGTTTGTAATCCATACCTTGCCTGTAAATGTACTCTGACCTAACTGTATATTCTGTAGATTCCCTATTGTATATATTATAGTTTCTAGTGTGGCTTAGGTCGATTAAATTATATAATTAATCTTGGGCTGTTCTGTTATCTCGATCTTGAATCCCACGTCTGTGTGCTCGGTTAATAGTTACCGTAAATTGGTTGGTGGCAGCGAGTTTGTGCCAAGGATCATTGTGGGGCGGCCAGTGAGATTTGGGGAGGTTTTTATATATTCCGTCCACGGAGGTCGGGGGAATATATACCCTACTCTCACTGGGAGCCCTTCAAGCATCGGCACAGTAGAATAGCGGCCTCCTTGCTTATTGTCGGGCAATTCCATAATTGGCCTGACTATAAGAGGGGCGCTAGAGAGCGCATCACGTGCTCTGTCTGTCGGTCGGGAGGTATAAAGGAGGGGTGTGACTCCCGCTTGTTATCCCCCGATCGTGACAGGGGTGATTACCTATAGACAGACAATACAATGTACACACAAGCAATACAGAGAATAGACAGTGAACCACACCTAAAATACAAATCTACACAAGATGATCCACAACGCCTCATATTCCACCATCACAAACTCTCCCTCCTTCTTAACAAGTGAGTACACCATGAGGTCTACACAGACCTCTGGCCACCTCATTTAAGTCCATGTTGCTCAGCTGTGGATAGTCCCTTGTACAGCAGTAGGGTTGGAAGGACAAGCTTCCCTTTGTTTCCTCCTTCAGTCAAAATGTGTTTTCTGCACCCACAAATTGACACTGTAACTCCCCAATGTCGTTTCTCAGGAAGATATCTGCAGGCAGGCCGCTCATCACCCCAACCACACATTGCTTGACCCCAAAGCCAAAGTCCAGATCTACAGTCACCTTTGGGATATTCCTCCTTTGTCCTACAGCCAGTTCAATAACAATCCCTGGTCCATGATGTATCGCTTCTGGCCAAACCACTCGGAGATCAGCTATTGTGAGAAATGCCCCAGAGTCACAAAATCCAATGACTCTGTCCATCCAGCACAACCTCCAGTAACAGTTTAGTTTGATGGAAAGAGGAACTCGGGGCTGTGGCTCGCACCCCATAAACCCCTAGTGGTCGACCACGAGTGTCTGAGTCATTAGGCAAGTCAACTTCCACCCTTGTATTTGGCTGTAGAGAATGAACAGGTCGATTTGGTGCAAGTTCATTCCTCAATCGACCAGCAGGGCAAGTGTTTTGCAAATGTGCAGGCTGCCCACATCGTCAACATCTCCTCTGCATCATACTCCTTCCAATGTGCATTATAAAGAAGGTAGTAGGAGAACCTGGTGACAAAGGCTGGAGGCCATACACTCCAAGAGGGGCATCTATGGTGCAGGGGTCAGCGGTACACTTCGGTGGAGGTGGTTGCACTTCTTCCTCAGGCGGGATGGAGTGCACAAAATGCACCAGACGAGATGGAGGTGCGTGGGGCTCCCTCCGAGTCCTTGTCGGACAACTGGATTGCAGGTGCACGTGTTGCCCACACCCATAACATGTCCTCTCTGTGAATCCCACAGGGTGTGGTCGGAACTGTTGGGGCGCAGAATTGTGAGCTGTGGTTGTCATCGGCCTGCAGCTGGTTGGAGGAACAGATATAACTGGAGAGGGCCGGGGAGCAGGAGCAGGCTGTGGCTTATTGTCCAGAAGCCCTCTCCATTGTGGTCGGATAGTAAGGACCTCATCAGCCAGGGCTGCAGCTCAATCCAAGGTGCACGGCGTGCGCTCTCTAACCCATTCCTGTATTTCTGAGGGACACTTGTGAAGAAATTGTTCTATAAGAAATACCTGTATAACATCTTCCACAGTGAAGGCATTTTCTGATTCCCGCCATCTCCGACAGGCCTGGGACATGTTATGGGCATACATCCTAAATGATCTCCCGTGGTGCATGGGAGGTCTCGGAACTGTGCCCTATGTGAGTCTGGGGTGATGGCATGGTAATCCAGGATAGTCCGCTTTACAATGTTGTAATCCCGGTTCTGCTGTGAGTCAATGGTGGGATAAGCCTCCGCCAGGCTTCATTCAGGAGTCCCACTAACAAACGCACCGAGCCAGAGCAGGGAACCTCCATCACGGCACACTGCTGCCCAAAGTCCTTGAAGAACCCCTCCACATCTCTGAAAGCCTCATCAAATGGCTTGAAGTCTGCCCGGGTGATCCGCACAGGCTCCTGGATCGCTGGGTTTACACTCCAACTCACATCACTCCCTCTGTCAGACTCCATTGCTTCTTGTCTCCGCTGTGCTCGGTGAGCAGCCTCCTCCTTATACTCCTGAGATAGACTGGGGCCAAGAGCTGCCATTTCTTCTTCAAACCACACCAACCACTGGCTTTTTGGGCCAGGGATCCCCGTCCACAGTGCTTGTCCACTAGACTTCTGGGAGGAGGGGTCTGGCTCTCACCCACCAGTAGATCAATTAAGGCCTCTTTACTCAGTCCATGGTGGTTCAGGCCCAGATCTCTGGATCTCCATTGGGCTTTCCTCTGTTGATCCCACTGCTGCCTCCAGTTGTGATGGGGTCCTTCTCCCATATCACACAATCAACAGAGACAGAGATGATGGAACAAGACAAAGAACATTTATTCCAAGCAAATCAAACGGTCCATAACATAATCCACCACACAGAGGGTTAAAATAGTCCACAAACACAAATATAGTCCAGTAAGCGATAAATGTCTAGGTCTGTCTGGGGAGCCGTAGCTACTGCCCCAGACGATGACTCGTACTGCTTTGAAGTTCTCAAACAGACTGAATAATTCTTCAGCTTAGCAGAGAATTTAGGTGGATCCAGGCTCCCCTCCCCCAGATCTAGGGACAGAAACACTACAGGGGGGATTACCTACAGACAATAGACAGAGAATAGACAGAGAATAGACAGAGCACCACGCCTAAAATACGAACCTACACAACATGATACACAACCCCCCATATTCCACCATCACAAGGACTTTTTATTTATCTATTTCTGGAAAAAAAACAGCTAAATGGTGTGTGTGTGTGTGTGTGTGTGTGTGTGTGTGTGAGCAGAGCCGAGTGTACAGAGCCGTGAGCTGGGTGTCCAGAGCCGTGTTGTTAAAGCCATGAGGTTGGAGGAGCGAAAGAACCTCAGACCACCCCTGAGAGCAATGCAACTGTGGACTCAGAATAAACCCACCACAGTGGAGCCTGATCTCCAATGTCAGATAAGTCCCACTTGAATCAATGAATTCACCGTGATGCTCAACTGGAGGGCAGCTTCCATTCCAGCCTCGTTAGCGACGTCGTTGCATTTGACACATATGAGCGAGTGTTAACGATCAAAATTACTCATCTAATCGTTGATTGTTGACACAATTCGTTCATTTCCCAAATGTCATTGCTGTTGCAGGACGCAGGGCGCAGGTTGTTCGTCGTTCCTGAGGCAGCACAAATGCGTGATGCACAAACGACGGGGGCGGGTACTTTCACGAGCGACACCGCTAGCGACGTCACTGCGTGTAAAGCAGCCTTTAGTCTTAAACTCTGTCAGACCCAAATCTAATCTGACGCAGCAACCTCCGCCATGCAGCAGAATTTCACTCCACAACATGACAAGGCCTGGTTTCTGGATCTGAAGGCAACCATTCATGTAGGAGGCCTAGGTCAGCATAAGGGCGTGCAGCCTGAAGGGTGCTTTACACGCTGCGACATCGCTAGTGACAGCTAGCGATGTCGTGCGCGATAGCACCCGCCCCCATCGCTCGTTCGACATTTGGTGATTGCAGCCGTAGCGCACATTATCGCTACGGCAGCGTCACACGCACATACCTTGACAGCAACGTCGCTGTGACCGCCGAACAATCCCTCCTTCAAGGGGGAGAGGCGTTCGGCGTCATAGCGACGTTACTGCAGCGTCACTAAGCGGTCGTCCAATAGAAGTGGAGGGGCGGAGATGAGCGGGACGTAACATCCCGCCCACCTCCTTCCTTCCGCATTGCCGGTGGAGGCAGGTAAGGAGATGTTCCTCACTCCTGCGGTGTCACACGGAGCGATATGTGGAGCTGCAGGAGCGACAAACAACATCGTACCGGTGGCAGCAGCGATAATAAGGAAAGGAGCAACGTGGCAACGATCACTGCTTTTGAACGATTTTGCGATCGTTGATTGTCGCTCCTTGGTGTCACACGCTGCGATGTCGCTACCGGCGCCGGATGTGCGTCACTAACAGCGTGACCCCGACGATTTATCGGTAGCGATGTCGCAGAGTGTAAAACCCCCTTAAGTCAGCTCAGAGGCCCAGCAATTCTCGGAACACACAGAGGAAGCCAGTAAGTAAAAGCACCCATAAGGTGCCAGTTACCACATGACAGAGACTGTACCGGGTTATGCGAGGAAGCTCCTGGGTATCCTCCAAGGTAAGCCAGAGTCAGCCAGAAGTAACAAAATGCTGCCACCATGACTGTCAAAAAGAAAAACAAGAAGCCAGCACTAAATGTGCACTTCACTAAAAATTACAAACTGTACTTATTATAAAAATTTGAGATTTTTGGCAAAAAATTGCAATTTCTTGAGCCCCCCGCCACGTCACGGCAAATCTCATCTGGGGCAGTCCTACTCTAAAATATTTTTAAATAAAATGTGCCATACGGCCTCATATGAAAAGGTAGAACTGCTCTTAGCAGCACTCACCTGGTCTGTTTCAATCCCGCACCCATGACTGAATCATGGCTGTGGGCGGGACAGCTCCAAGCAAACGCTGCTTAAGGCCTCTGTCACACGTACATTCCTCCAGTACGCGTTTGGCAGTTTTCTCACGTACAGGAGACACGTACACGCATGGACCTATGTATTACTAATATTTTGGACACACGTAAGTTTTTTCGCACGGAACGTATGTCTGTTCCGTACTTACGTGTGTCCATGTGTTCCACACGCAGACATGTCTGTTTTTCTCCGGCATCACGGGTGTCACACGGAACGCAAACGTGTCACATGTAACACACACGGACCACACGGATGTTTTCTGTGTGACACGCACCGGAGAAAAGACATGTGTCTGCGAGAAAAATAACAAACCTTTACTCACCTTCTCCAGCCCTCCTGTCTCTGCCGCTGCTGTCACTTGCTGCTGACCGCCGCTCATTGCATATTCACTTCACTGCGGCCGGAAGCAGCAGCAGCGGGGAGTCGGCAGGACCGGAAACCGAAGATCAGCACCACAGACAGCGACGCCAGGGACAGGTGAGCAGAAAGTTCCCATTCTCCGTGTGTTATCACGGATAACACATGGAGAACACATGAAGGCCATACACACAGTACACCGAGGGCAATACGCACCTCTGACACGTCTGGGAAAAACGTGCGTGATTTTCAGTGATGTGTGAAAGAGGCCTAAAATAAATAGCCTGTGGACAGGGCCTGATGACTGAATGTGAACAGCCACCAATTGCCAAAATCTAGACAGGTGGAATACATCCCAAATTGGGGTGCACGGCAAGGTGGGGGTCAGCCACCAACCAATTCAATGAAGAAAAACAAAAAGCCAGCACTAAATGTGCACTACAGCACTAAAAATTCCAAACTGTACTTATTATAAAAATTTGAGATTTTTGGCAAAAAATTGCAATTTCTTGCGCCCCCCCCGCCACGTCACGGCAAATCTCTGTGGGGCAGTCCTACTCTAAAATATTTTTATATAAAGTGTGCCATACGGCCTCACATATGAAAAGGTAGAACTGTTCTTAGCAGCACTTACTTGGTGTTTTTCAATCCCGTACCCATGACTGTCCACAGGCTATTTACTTCCAGCAGCATTTGCTTGGGCCCCACAGCCATGACTCAGTCATGGGTACGGGATTGAAATAGACCAGGTGAGTGCTGCTAAGAGCAGTTCTACTATTTCATATGTGAGGCCGTTTGGCACATTGTATAAAAATATTTTAGCATAGGACTGCCCCAGAGACATTTGCCGTGACGTGGCGGGGAACTCAAGAAATTGCAATTTTTTTGCCAAAAATCTCAAATTTATAATATGTACAGTTGGAATTTTTAGTGCAGTGCACATTTAGTGCTGGCTTTTTTGTTTTTTCACCATGAGTGTCAGTAGCGGTGGGCAGCGCCATCTTGCCAGTCCCTGTGCATGTGCAGAGATGGCTTCACATCCTGTCAGGAACCCGGAACATAGCAGTGCCGCCGAGGACACCCAGCGCCTTCCACCCCAGGCATCACAGGCAGGATCCTCTGATAAGAGACCGGCGTGTCAACCGCAGTCGCAGCAGCTCTCTACAGGACACAGACCCGGCTCAGAGAACCGGCTTATCTGCTACTGGGAGTGACCCGTAGGATATGTCGCAGGCGGAGGAGGGGACACTGCGCTCACCCACTGCTCGGGTCCGGCTGCTGCTGTTGATCGGTGGTGCTTCGAGCGGTGGGCCGGATCCCAGGGACTCGAGCGGCGTTCCTCGCCCGTGAGTGAAAGGGGGTGGTTTGGGTTTAGGGATATTGTCCGTGACGCCACCCACGGTTGTGGTGAGATTGGTGACACCACCGCTGCTCTGGACGGGGATCCCGGGAGCGATGACAGGGAGCAGCTTGGATGTTGGTTCTTCCCTCCGTGGGTAGGGGTTGGTTGTCCCGGGGCCCGGTGAGGGGGTAGGGATGGATGACAGGCGGGTTACGGGACCTGGTGAGGTGCAGGGTCGCAGTGGCAGCACTGTGCCGCACGGCACGGTGGTACTCACTCAGCCAATGATGAATGCAAAGTCTCCGGTAAAACAAACGGCTGGATGGACGGGTCCCACAGACGGCTGCAGTGTTTCTCCTCCCGGCAGGTTGATGGTGACGGCCTTTCCTTGCACCTGTGTTGTGTTAAGGTTCCAATGGCTTCCCACCGGTAACCCGCTCCCCATCTTGGATGGAGGCTGAAGGAGCCCCTTTTGCCCGCAGGCTCTGGCCCTGGGAACTGTAGCCTTGGCGGTGACTGTTTCCCTCTACGGTGTGAGCGGTTGCCTTCAATCGGGTCTTGACTGCTGGGAAACCCCGGAGGTTCCCTTCGCTAACGGATTTGACCAGTTTTACGGCGACTCCTAGCCTGGTCGGGGTCCGTAAGCCCTGCCGGATGGTGCTGGCTTCTCTTTACTCTCCGATCCGGTACCGCCGGGCCACCGCCCGTCCACGGTCCATACGGTTTGCTCCAATTAGCCTCTCCTGCAGAAGGTCACCACCGTTTGCCAACCTTGCTGTACCGTCCGGGCCACACACCCGGACGCCGTCAGTCTCCTCCACTACCACTCTACTTCCTCACTCCTCGCACTTCAAAACTCAACTCTAAACTCCATCCTTTTCCTGCCTCCAGGACTGTGAACTCCTCGGTGGGCGGGACCAACCGCCTGGCCCACCCCCTGGTGTGGACATCAGCCCCTGGAGGAAGGCACCAAGAATTTTGTGTTTGGCTTCGGTGTGCCTAACCGGGGTGTGGGGTGTGTTGGTGTAGTTCTGTGACGACCTGGCTTGTCCAGGGCGCCACAGATACAGACCCGGGACCTCTGTTCTCAGCTGTAAACCGGCATATACAACTGTCAGAAGACCCATTAGGTCCGGAGCAGGACACAGACCCAGTAACATGTTTTGTCCAGCGTATTCAACTGCCGGGGCTGTGACCCCCGCAGGACACAGACCTGGTACCACGCTAGGCCGGCGTGTCAACTGCAGGAGCTTTCTCCCCAGCAGGACACAGACCCGGCAGGAAAGACCAGCGTACCAATTGCCCCGGAACGTCCTGAAGACAGTAGAGCAAGACAGACCCGGAGGCTCCAAAAGAGAAATACATTGAAAAAAAGGGGGACTTGAGGCCCCTGGTCTTAAAAAACCCAAGAACCCAATCCCATCTTTCACTGTAGGTCTCCCATCCTGGGACAGGAAACTGTACTGATGCGGTGGAGAGGAGCTGCCTTTTTATTTTAGTGGGTTTCCTCTCCAAATGAGGGGCAGACCTATCTCTCTTGTGGTGCTGTCGTGGCGACGGGAACAACAGTGATTTTATCAAAATGACAGCAAACAGCCCAATAAGTCATACAGCACTGAAATCAGGGTCTCTGTCTCTACATTACCTCAGATGAGGTAGCAAAAAAACCTGGTGACTGATTCCCTTTAAGAACAGTTCACCCCTCACACAATTGGCCAGACGCTGTTGTCACATAAGGGATAGGTAGGGACCCCTAGTCTGAGGGCCACTCTAGGAACCCCTGCCCCCTGCGCTCCCCTCATTCGCCGTGCTAGTTCTACCTTGTCTTCTCATCCTCCTCCATCACAGTTTCTCACTCATTTCTCACATCTGGATTGTTCTACCTTATCTGTCTGTACCACAACCTCTCACGCTCAGCTCCAGAACTTCTCCTCTGCTACCTCTATTCTTTGGATTGTACTACCTTATCAGTCTCTACCACAAACTCCCATTCTCATCTCCATGACTTCTCCTGTGCTGTCTGTAATCTCTGGAATGTTCTACCTTGTCCATCTATCACGACCTCTCCTGTGCGGCACCACTTCTCCACATCGGTGGCACCAGCTCGGCAGCCATGGATGACTCTCTCGTAGTCGGAGTGACTCTGCTTTTGTCGGTTTTGCTCGATCTCCACCTAATTATGTGACTATGAATCTGTATTTTTCCAGTTTAAAACTAAAATCATCAGACTCTGGGAGTTTTGAATTCGGCTTTGAGACAATAGAAGGAAGAGATCTGACCTCTGAGCTGATGAGGCGACTACCACCATTTCTGATGGGGTTTTTTACTTTATGAATGTGAGAATACAGAGGGGAGATCTGCGCTGTCTGGGGATTTACCACCTACTGCTCAAAGACATGAGTCACGGACCCCCGGAGAGAGGAGGGATTCCCCCGATCCACTTTTTATTGGTACAAGAAAAAAAAAAAAATCACAAAACTAAATTATTTACTCTTCCGTTTGAGCCGCCAATCACGGGGGGCGCCCGCCCGGCACCATAAGGCGGGGCACCTGCCCAGCACCATCACGCCTTAGACACAGGATGAAAGGACTAAGGTGTTTCCATGAAAGCCGAGACCAAGAAATGATTATTATCTAAGTGATTTCCTAGATAAGACCTAAAAAAAGAAACTTCCAAAAAAGAAAGAACATAAAATGTCTACATCTCTGGAAAGAGCGCCACCTACTGTGTATTCCCACGATCACTGGAGAGAGAGCGCCACCTAGTGTGTATTCCCACCATCACTGGAGTGAGAGCGCCACCTACTGTGTATTCCCACGATCACTGGAGAGAGAGCGCCACCTAGTGTGTATTCCCACCATCACTGGAGAGAGAGCGCCACCTAGTGTGTATTCCCACCATCACTGGAGAGAGAGTGCCACCTAGTGTGTATTCCCACCATCACAGGAGAGAGAGCGCCACCTAGTGTGTATTCCCACCATCACAGGAGAGAGAGCGCCACCTAGTGTGTATTCCCACCATCACTGGAGAGAGAGTGCCACCTAGTGTGTATTCCCACCATCACTGGAGAGAGAGTGCCACCTAGTGTGTATTCCCACCATCACAGGAGAGAAAGCGCCACCTAGTGTGTATTCCCACCATCACAGGAGAGAGAGCGCCACCTAGTGTGTATTCCCACCATCACTGGAGAGAGAGCGCCACCTAGTGTGTATTCCCACCATCACTGGAGAGAGAGCGCCACCTAGTGTGTATTCCCACCATCACTGGAGAGAGAGCGCCACCTAGTGTGTATTCCCACCATCACTGGAGAGAGAGCACCACCTAGTGTGTATTCCCACCATCACTGGAGAGAGAGTGCCACCTAGTGTGTATTCCCACCATCACAGGAGAGAGAGCGCCACCTAGTGTGTATTCCCACCATCACAGGAGAGAGAGCGCCACCTAGTGTGTATTCCCACCATCACTGGAGAGAGAGTGCCACCTAGTGTGTATTCCCACCATCACTGGAGAGAGAACACCACCTAGTGCGTATTCCCACCATCACTGGAGAGAGAGCGCCACCTAGTGTGTATTCCCACCATCACTGGAGAGAGAGCACCACCTAGTGTGTATTCCCACCATCACTGGAGAGAGAGTGCCACCTAGTGTGTATTCCCACCATCACAGGAGAGAGAGCGCCACCTAGTGTGTATTCCCACCATCACAGGAGAGAGAGCGCCACCTAGTGTGTATTCCCACCATCACTGGAGAGAGAGTGCCACCTAGTGTGTATTCCCACCATCACTGGAGAGAGAACACCACCTAGTGTGTATTCCCACCATCACTGGAGAGAGAGTGCCACCTAGTGTGTATTCCCACCATCACTGGAAAGAGAGTGCCACCTAGTGTGTATTCCCACCATCACAGGAGGGAGAGCGCCACCTACTGTGTATTCCCACGATCACTGGAGAGAGAGCGCCACCTAGTGTGTATTCCCACCATCACTGGAGTGAGAGCGCCACCTACTGTGTATTCCCACGATCACTGGAGAGAGAGCGCCACCTAGTGTGTATTCCCACCATCACTGGAGAGAGAGCGCCACCTAGTGTGTATTCCCACCATCACTGGAGAGAGAGTGCCACCTAGTGTGTATTCCCACCATCACAGGAGAGAGAGCGCCACCTAGTGTGTATTCCCACCATCACAGGAGAGAGAGCGCCACCTAGTGTGTATTCCCACCATCACTGGAGAGAGAGTGCCACCTAGTGTGTATTCCCACCATCACTGGAGAGAGAGTGCCACCTAGTGTGTATTCCCACCATCACAGGAGAGAAAGCGCCACCTAGTGTGTATTCCCACCATCACAGGAGAGAGAGCGCCACCTAGTGTGTATTCCCACCATCACTGGAGAGAGAGCGCCACCTAGTGTGTATTCCCACCATCACTGGAGAGAGAGCGCCACCTAGTGTGTATTCCCACCATCACTGGAGAGAGAGCGCCACCTAGTGTGTATTCCCACCATCACTGGAGAGAGAGCACCACCTAGTGTGTATTCCCACCATCACTGGAGAGAGAGTGCCACCTAGTGTGTATTCCCACCATCACAGGAGAGAGAGCGCCACCTAGTGTGTATTCCCACCATCACAGGAGAGAGAGCGCCACCTAGTGTGTATTCCCACCATCACTGGAGAGAGAGTGCCACCTAGTGTGTATTCCCACCATCACTGGAGAGAGAACACCACCTAGTGTGTATTCCCACCATCACTGGAGAGAGAGTGCCACCTAGTGTGTATTCCCACCATCACTGGAAAGAGAGTGCCACCTAGTGTGTATTCCCACCATCACAGGAGGGAGAGCGCCACCTAGTGTGTATTCCCACCAACACAGGAGGGAGAGCGCCACCTAGTGTGTATTCCCACCATCACAGGAGGGAGAGCGCCACCTAGTGTGTATTCCCACCATCACAGGAGAGAGCGCCACCTAGTGTGTATTCTCACCATCACAGGAAGGAGAGCGCCACCTAGTGTGTATTCCCACCAACACAGGAGAGAGAGCGCCACCTAGTGTGTATTCCCACCCTCACAGGAGGGAGAGCGCCACCTAGTGTGTATTCCCACCATCACAGGAGGGAGAGCGCCACCTAGTGTGTATTCCCACCATCACAGGAGAGAGCACCACCTAGTGTGTATTCCCACCATCACAGGAGGGAGAGCGCCACCTAGTGTGTATTCCCACCAACACAGGAGAGAGAGCGCCACCTAGTGTGTATTCCCACCCTCACAGGAGGGAGAGCGCCACCTAGTGTGTATTCCCACCATCACTGGAGAGAGAGCGCCACCTAGTGTGTATTCCCACCATCACAGGAGGGAGAGCGCCACCTAGTGTGTATTCCCACCATCACTGGAGAGAGAGTGCCACCTAGTGTGTATTCCCACCATCACAGGAGGGAGAGCGCCACCTAGTGTGTATTCCCACCATCACAGGAGGGAAAGCGCCACCTAGTGTGTATTCCCACCATCACAGGAGAGAGAGCGCCACCTAGTGTGTATTCCCACCATCACAGGAGTGAGAGCACCACCTAGTGTGTATTCCCACCATCACAGGAGGGAGAGCGCCACCTAGTGTGTATTCCCACCATCACAGGAGGGAGAGCTCCATCTAGTGTGTATTCCCACCATCACAGGAGAGAGAGCGCCACCTACTGTATATTCCCACGATCACTGGAGAGAGAGTGCCACCTAGTGTGTATTCCCACCATCACAGGAGGGAGAGCGCCACCTAGTGTGTATTCCGACCATCACAGGAGGGAAAGCGCCACCTAGTGTGTATTCCCACCATCACAGGAGGGAAAGCGCCACCTAGTGTGTATTCCCACCATCACAGGAGGGAAAGCGCCACCTAGTGTGTATTCCCACCATCACAGGAGGGAAAGCGCCACCTAGTGTGTATTCCCACCATCACAGGAGGGAGAGCACCACCTAGTGTGTATTCCCACCATCACTGGAGAGAGAGCGCCACCTAGTGTGTATTCCCACCATCACAGGAGTGAGGGCGCCACCTAGTGTGTATTCCCACCATCACAGGAGTGAGAGCGCCACCTAGTGTGTATTCCCACCATCACAGGAGGGAGGGCGCCACCTAGTTTGTATTCCCACCAACACAGGAGAGAGAGCGCCACCTAGTGTGTATTCCCACCATCAAAGGGGAGAGAGCGCCACCTAGTGTGTATTCCCACCCTCACAGGAGGGAGAGCGCCACCTAGTGTGTATTCCCACCATCACAGGAGAGAGAGCGCCACCTACTGTCTATTCCCACCATCACAGGGGAGAGAGCGCCACCTAGTGTGTATTCCCACCATCACAGGAGAGAGAGCGCCACCTACTGTCTATTCCCACCATCACAGGAGTGAGAGCGCCACCTAGTGTGTATTCTCACCATCACAGGAGAGAGAGCACCACCTAGTGTGTATTCCCACCATCACAGGAGGGAGAGCGCCACCTAGTGTGTATTCTCACCCTCACAGGAGAGAGAGCACCACCTAGTGTGTATTCCCACCATCACAGGAGAGAGAGCGCCACCTAGTGTGTATTCCCACCATCACAGGAGAGAGAGCACCACCTAGTGTGTATTCCCACTATCAAAGGAGAGAGAGCACCACCTAGTGTGTATTCCCACCATCACAGGGGAGAGAGCGCCACCTAGTGTGTATTCCCACCCTCACAGGAGGGAGAGCGCCACCTAGTGTGTATTCCCACCATCACAGGAGAGAGAGCGCCACCTAGTGTCTATTCCCACCATCACAGGGGAGAGAGCGCCACCTAGTGTGTATTCCCACCATCACAGGAGTGAGAGTGCCACCTAGTGTCTATTCCCACCATCACAGGGGAGAGAGCACCACCTAGTGTGTATTCCCACCATCACAGGAGAGAGAGCGCCACCTAGTGTGTATTCCCACCATCACAGGAGTGAGAGTGCCACCTAGTGTGTATTCCCACCATCACAGGAGAGAGAGCGCCACCTAGTGTCTATTCCCACCATCACAGGGGAGAGAGCACCACCTAGTGTGTATTCCCACCATCACTGGAGAGAGAGCGCCACCTAGTGTGTATTCCCACCATCACTGGAGAGAGAGCGCCACCTAGTGTGTATTCCCACCATCACAGGAGGGAAAGCGCCACCTAGTGTGTATTCCCACCATCACAGGAGAGAGAGCGCCACCTAGTGTGTATTCCCACCATCACAGGAGGGAGGGCGCCACCTAGTGTGTATTCCCACCCTCACAGGAGGGAGAGCGCCACCTAGTGTGTATTCCCACCATCACAGGAGGGAGAGCGCCACCTAGTGTGTATTCCCACCATCACAGGGGAGAGAGCGCCACCTAGTGTGTATTCCCACCATCACAGGGGAGAGAGCGCCACCTAGTGTGTATTCCCACCATCACAGGAGTGAGAGTGCCACCTAGTGTCTATTCCCACCATCACAGGGGAGAGAGCACCATCTAGTGTCTATTCCCACCATCACAGGAGAGAGAGCGCCAACTAGTGTGTATTCCCACCATCACAGGAGTGAGAGTGTCACCTAGTGTGTATTCCCACCATCACAGGGGAGAGAGCGCCACCTAGTGTGTATTCCCACCATCACAGGGGAGAGAGCGCCACCTAGTGTGTATTCCCACCATCACAGGAGGGAGGGCGCCACCTAGTGTGTATTCCCACCATCACTGGACTGAGAGCGCCACCTAGTGTGTATTCCCACCATCACAGGAGGGAGGGCGCCACCTAGTGTGTATTCCACCATCACAGGAGGGAGAGCGCCACCTAGTGTGTGTTCTCACCATCACAGGAGTGAGAACGCCACCTAGTGTGTATTCCCACCATCACAGGAGAGCGCCACCTAGTGTGTATTCCCACCATCAGAGGAGGGAGAGCACCACCTAGTGTGTATTCCCACCATCACAGGAGGGAGAGCGCCACCTAGTGTGTATTCCCTCCAACACAGGAGGGAGAGCGCCACCTAGTGTGTATTCCCACCCTCACAGGAGGGAGAGCGCCACCTAGTGTGTATTCCCACCATCACAGGAGAGAGAGCGCCACCTAGTGTGTATTCCCACCCTCACAGGAGGGAGAGCACCACCTAGTGTGTATTCCCACCATCACAGGGGAGAGAGCGCCACCTAGTGTGTATTCCCACCATCACAGGAGTGAGAGTGCCACCTAGTGTCTATTCCCACCATCACAGGGGAGAGAGCACCATCTAGTGTCTATTCCCACCATCACAGGAGAGAGAGCGCCAACTAGTGTGTATTCCCACCATCACAGGAGTGAGAGTGTCACCTAGTGTGTATTCCCACCATCACAGGGGAGAGAGCGCCACCTAGTGTGTATTCCCACCATCACAGGGGAGAGAGCGCCACCTAGTGTGTATTCCCACCATCACAGGAGGGAGGGCGCCACCTAGTGTGTATTCCCACCATCACTGGACTGAGAGCGCCACCTAGTGTGTATTCCCACCATCACAGGAGGGAGGGCGCCACCTAGTGTGTATTCCACCATCACAGGAGGGAGAGCGCCACCTAGTGTGTGTTCTCACCATCACAGGAGTGAGAACGCCACCTAGTGTGTATTCCCACCATCACAGGAGAGCGCCACCTAGTGTGTATTCCCACCATCAGAGGAGGGAGAGCACCACCTAGTGTGTATTCCCACCATCACAGGAGGGAGAGCGCCACCTAGTGTGTATTCCCTCCAACACAGGAGGGAGAGCGCCACCTAGTGTGTATTCCCACCCTCACAGGAGGGAGAGCGCCACCTAGTGTGTATTCCCACCATCACAGGAGAGAGAGCGCCACCTAGTGTGTATTCCCACCATCACAGGAGGGAGTGCGCCACCTAGTGTGTATTCCCACCATCACAGGAGGGAGAGCGCCACCTAGTGTGTATTCCCTCCAACACAGGAGGGAGAGCGCCACCTAGTGTGTATTCCCACCATCACAGGAGGGAGAGCGCCACCTAGTGTGTATTCCCACCATCACAGGAGAGAGAGCGCCACCTAGTGTGTATTCCCACCATCACAGGAGGGAGTGCGCCACCTAGTGTGTATTCCCACCATCACTGGAGTGAGAGCGCCACCTAGTGTGTATTCCCACCATCACAGGAGTGAGAGCGCCACCTAGTGTGTATTCCCACCAACACAGGAGAGAGAGCGCCACCTAGTGTGTATTCCCATTAACACAGGAGAGAGATAGCCACCTAGTGTGTATTCCCACCATCACAGGAGGGAGAGCGCCACCTAGTGTGTATTCCCACCATCACAGGAGGGAGAGCGCCACCTAGTGTGTATTCCCACCATCACAGGAGGGAGAGCTCCATCTAGTGTGTATTCCCACCATCACAGGAGAGAGAGCGCCACCTACTGTATATTCCCACGATCACTGGAGAGAGAGTGCCACCTAGTGTGTATTCCCACCATCACAGGAGGGAGAGCGCCACCTAGTGTGTATTCCGACCATCACAGGAGGGAAAGCGCCACCTAGTGTGTATTCCCACCATCACAGGAGGGAAAGCGCCACCTAGTGTGTATTCCCACCATCACAGGAGGGAAAGCGCCACCTAGTGTGTATTCCCACCATCACAGGAGGGAAAGCGCCACCTAGTGTGTATTCCCACCATCACAGGAGGGAGAGCACCACCTAGTGTGTATTCCCACCATCACTGGAGAGAGAGCGCCACCTAGTGTGTATTCCCACCATCACAGGAGTGAGGGCGCCACCTAGTGTGTATTCCCACCATCACAGGAGTGAGAGCGCCACCTAGTGTGTATTCCCACCATCACAGGAGGGAGGGCGCCACCTAGTTTGTATTCCCACCAACACAGGAGAGAGAGCGCCACCTAGTGTGTATTCCCACCATCAAAGGGGAGAGAGCGCCACCTAGTGTGTATTCCCACCCTCACAGGAGGGAGAGCGCCACCTAGTGTGTATTCCCACCATCACAGGAGAGAGAGCGCCACCTACTGTCTATTCCCACCATCACAGGGGAGAGAGCGCCACCTAGTGTGTATTCCCACCATCACAGGAGAGAGAGCGCCACCTACTGTCTATTCCCACCATCACAGGAGTGAGAGCGCCACCTAGTGTGTATTCTCACCATCACAGGAGAGAGAGCACCACCTAGTGTGTATTCCCACCATCACAGGAGGGAGAGCGCCACCTAGTGTGTATTCTCACCCTCACAGGAGAGAGAGCACCACCTAGTGTGTATTCCCACCATCACAGGAGAGAGAGCGCCACCTAGTGTGTATTCCCACCATCACAGGAGAGAGAGCACCACCTAGTGTGTATTCCCACCATCACAGGAGAGAGAGCACCACCTAGTGTGTATTCCCACCATCACAGGGGAGAGAGCGCCACCTAGTGTGTATTCCCACCCTCACAGGAGGGAGAGCGCCACCTAGTGTGTATTCCCACCATCACAGGAGAGAGAGCGCCACCTAGTGTCTATTCCCACCATCACAGGAGAGAGAGCGCCACCTAGTGTGTATTCCCACCATCACAGGAGTGAGAGTGCCACCTAGTGTGTATTCCCACCATCACAGGAGAGAGAGCGCCACCTAGTGTCTATTCCCACCATCACAGGGGAGAGAGCACCACCTAGTGTGTATTCCCACCATCACTGGAGAGAGAGCGCCACCTAGTGTGTATTCCCACCATCACTGGAGAGAGAGCGCCACCTAGTGTGTATTCCAACCATCACAGGAGGGAAAGCGCCACCTAGTGTGTATTCCCACCATCACAGGAGAGAGAGCGCCACCTAGTGTGTATTCCCACCATCACAGGAGGGAGGGCGCCACCTAGTGTGTATTCCCACCCTCACAGGAGGGAGAGCGCCACCTAGTGTGTATTCCCACCATCACAGGAGGGAGAGCGCCACCTAGTGTGTATTCCCACCATCACAGGGGAGAGAGCGCCACCTAGTGTGTATTCCCACCATCACAGGGGAGAGAGCGCCACCTAGTGTGTATTCCCACCATCACAGGAGTGAGAGTGCCACCTAGTGTCTATTCCCACCATCACAGGGGAGAGAGCACCATCTAGTGTCTATTCCCACCATCACAGGGGAGAGAGCACCATCTAGTGTCTATTCCCACCATCACAGGAGAGAGAGCGCCACCTAGTGTGTATTCCCACCATCACAGGAGTGAGAGTGTCACCTAGTGTGTATTCCCACCATCACAGGGGAGAGAGCGCCACCTAGTGTGTATTCCCACCATCACAGGGGAGAGAGCGCCACCTAGTGTGTATTCCCACCATCACAGGAGGGAGGGCGCCACCTAGTGTGTATTCCCACCATCACTGGACTGAGAGCGCCACCTAGTGTGTATTCCCACCATCACAGGAGGGAGGGCGCCACCTAGTGTGTATTCCCACCATCACAGGAGGGAGAGCGCCACCTAGTGTGTGTTCTCACCATCACAGGAGTGAGAACGCCACCTAGTGTGTATTCCCACCATCACAGGAGAGCGCCACCTAGTGTGTATTCACACCATCAGAGGAGGGAGAGCACCACCTAGTGTGTATTCCCACCATCACAGGAGGGAGAGCGCCACCTAGTGTGTATTCCCACCAACACAGGAGAGAGAGCGCCACCTAGTGTGTATTCCCACCCTCACAGGGGAGAGAGCGCCACCTAGTGTGTATTCCCACCATCACAGGAGTGAGAGCGCCACCTAGTGTGTATTCCCACCATCACAGTAGAGAGAGCGCCACCTAGTGTGTATTCCCACCCTCACAGGGGAGAGAGCGCCACCTAGTGTGTATTCCCACCATCACAGGAGTGAGAGCGCCACCTAGTGTGTATTCCCACCATCACAGGAGAGAGAGCGCCACATAGTGTATATTCCCACCATCACAGGAGGGAGTGCGCCACCTAGTGTGTATTCCCACCATCACTGGAGTGAGAGCGCCACCTAGTGTGTATTCCCACCATCACAGGAGTGAGAGCGCCACCTAGTGTGTATTCCCACCAACACAGGAGAGAGAGCGCCACCTAGTGTGTATTCCCATTAACACAGGAGAGAGATAGCCACCTAGTGTGTATTCCCACCATCACAGGAGGGAGAGCGCCACCTAGTGTGTATTCCCACCATCACAGGAGGGAGAGCTCCATCTAGTGTGTATTCCCATTAACACAGGAGAGAGAACGCCACCTAGTGTGTATTCCCATTAACACAGGAGAGAGAACGCCACCTAGTGTGTATTCCCACCATCACAGGAGGGAGAGCGCCACCTAGTGTGTATTCCCACCATCACAGGAGAGAGAGCGCCACCTAGTGTGTATTCCCACCATCACAGGAGGGAGAGCTCCATCTAGTGTGTATTCCCACCATCACAGGAGGGAAAGCGCCACCTAGTGTGTATTCCCACCATCACAGGAGGGAGAGCGCCACCTAGTGTGTATTCCCACCATCACAGGAGAGAGAGCGCCACCTAGTGTGTATTCTCACCCTCACAGGAGGGACAGCGCCACCTAGTGTGTATTCCCACCATCACAGGAGGGAGAGCGCCACCTAGTGTGTATTCCCACCATCACAGGAGTGAGAGCGCCACCTAGTGTGTATTCCCACCATCACAGGAGAGAGAGCGCCACCTAGTTTGTATTCCCACCATCACAGGAGAGAGAGCGCCACCTAGTGTGTATTCCCACCATCACAGGAGGGAGAGCGCCACCTGGTGTGTATTCCCACCATCACAGGAGGGAAAGCGCCACGTGGTGTGTATTCCCACCATCACAGGAGGGACAGCGCCACCTAGTGTGTATTCCCACCATCACAGGGGAGAGAGCGCCACCTAGTGTGTATTCCCATCATCACAGGAGAGAGAGCGCCACCTAGTGTGTATTCCCACCATCACAGGAGAGAGAGCGCCACCTAGTTTGTATTCCCACCAACACAGGAGAGAGAGCGCCACCTAGTGTGTATTCCCACCATCAAAGGGGAGAGAGCGCCACCTAGTGTGTATTCCCACCCTCACAGGAGGGAGAGCGCCACCTAGTGTGTATTCCCACCATCACAGGAGAGAGAGCGCCACCTACTGTCTATTCCCACCATCACAGGGGAGAGAGCGCCACCTAGTGTGTATTCCCACCATCACAGGAGAGAGAGCGCCACCTACTGTCTATTCCCACCATCACAGGAGTGAGAGCGCCACCTAGTGTGTATTCTCACCATCACAGGAGAGAGAGCACCACCTAGTGTGTATTCCCACCATCACAGGAGGGAGAGCGCCACCTAGTGTGTATTCTCACCCTCACAGGAGAGAGAGCACCACCTAGTGTGTATTCCCACCATCACAGGAGAGAGAGCGCCACCTAGTGTGTATTCCCACCATCACAGGAGAGAGAGCACCACCTAGTGTGTATTCCCACCATCACAGGAGAGAGAGCACCACCTAGTGTGTATTCCCACCATCACAGGGGAGAGAGCGCCACCTAGTGTGTATTCCCACCCTCACAGGAGGGAGAGCGCCACCTAGTGTGTATTCCCACCATCACAGGAGAGAGAGCGCCACCTAGTGTCTATTCCCACCATCACAGGAGAGAGAGCGCCACCTAGTGTGTATTCCCACCATCACAGGAGTGAGAGTGCCACCTAGTGTGTATTCCCACCATCACAGGAGAGAGAGCGCCACCTAGTGTCTATTCCCACCATCACAGGGGAGAGAGCACCACCTAGTGTGTATTCCCACCATCACTGGAGAGAGAGCGCCACCTAGTGTGTATTCCCACCATCACTGGAGAGAGAGCGCCACCTAGTGTGTATTCCAACCATCACAGGAGGGAAAGCGCCACCTAGTGTGTATTCCCACCATCACAGGAGAGAGAGCGCCACCTAGTGTGTATTCCCACCATCACAGGAGGGAGGGCGCCACCTAGTGTGTATTCCCACCCTCACAGGAGGGAGAGCGCCACCTAGTGTGTATTCCCACCATCACAGGAGGGAGAGCGCCACCTAGTGTGTATTCCCACCATCACAGGGGAGAGAGCGCCACCTAGTGTGTATTCCCACCATCACAGGGGAGAGAGCGCCACCTAGTGTGTATTCCCACCATCACAGGAGTGAGAGTGCCACCTAGTGTCTATTCCCACCATCACAGGGGAGAGAGCACCATCTAGTGTCTATTCCCACCATCACAGGGGAGAGAGCACCATCTAGTGTCTATTCCCACCATCACAGGAGAGAGAGCGCCACCTAGTGTGTATTCCCACCATCACAGGAGTGAGAGTGTCACCTAGTGTGTATTCCCACCATCACAGGGGAGAGAGCGCAACCTAGTGTGTATTCCCACCATCACAGGGGAGAGAGCGCCACCTAGTGTGTATTCCCACCATCACAGGAGGGAGGGCGCCACCTAGTGTGTATTCCCACCATCACTGGACTGAGAGCGCCACCTAGTGTGTATTCCCACCATCACAGGAGGGAGAGCGCCACCTAGTGTGTGTTCTCACCATCACAGGAGTGAGAACGCCACCTAGTGTGTATTCCCACCATCACAGGAGTGCGCCACCTAGTGTGTATTCACACCATCAGAGGAGGGAGAGCACCACCTAGTGTGTATTCCCACCATCACAGGAGGGAGAGCGCCACCTAGTGTGTATTCCCACCAACACAGGAGAGAGAGCGCCACCTAGTGTGTATTCCCACCCTCACAGGGGAGAGAGCGCCACCTAGTGTGTATTCCCACCATCACAGGAGTGAGAGCGCCACCTAGTGTGTATTCCCACCATCACAGTAGAGAGAGCGCCACCTAGTGTGTATTCCCACCCTCACAGGGGAGAGAGCGCCACCTAGTGTGTATTCCCACCATCACAGGAGTGAGAGCGCCACCTAGTGTGTATTCCCACCATCACAGGAGAGAGAGCGCCACATAGTGTATATTCCCACCATCACAGGAGGGAGTGCGCCACCTAGTGTGTATTCCCACCATCACTGGAGTGAGAGCGCCACCTAGTGTGTATTCCCACCATCACAGGAGTGAGAGCGCCACCTAGTGTGTATTCCCACCAACACAGGAGAGAGAGCGCCACCTAGTGTGTATTCCCATTAACACAGGAGAGAGATAGCCACCTAGTGTGTATTCCCACCATCACAGGAGGGAGAGCGCCACCTAGTGTGTATTCCCACCATCACAGGAGGGAGAGCTCCATCTAGTGTGTATTCCCATTAACACAGGAGAGAGAACGCCACCTAGTGTGTATTCCCATTAACACAGGAGAGAGAACGCCACCTAGTGTCTATTCCCACCATCACAGGAGGGAGAGCGCCACCTAGTGTGTATTCCCACCATCACAGGAGAGAGAGCGCCACCTAGTGTGTATTCCCACCATCACAGGAGGGAGAGCTCCATCTAGTGTGTATTCCCACCATCACAGGAGGGAAAGCGCCACCTAGTGTGTATTCCCACCATCACAGGAGGGAGAGCGCCACCTAGTGTGTATTCCCACCATCACAGGAGAGAGAGCGCCACCTAGTGTGTATTCTCACCCTCACAGGAGGGACAGCGCCACCTAGTGTGTATTCCCACCATCACAGGAGGGAGAGCGCCACCTAGTGTGTATTCCCACCATCACAGGAGGGAGAGCGCCACCTAGTGTGTATTCCCACCATCACAGGAGAGAGAGCGCCACCTAGTTTGTATTCCCACCATCACAGGAGAGAGAGCGCCACCTAGTGTGTATTCCCACCATCACAGGAGGGAGAGCGCCACCTGGTGTGTATTCCCACCATCACAGGAGGGAAAGCGCCACGTGGTGTGTATTCCCACCATCACAGGAGGGACAGCGCCACCTAGTGTGTATTCCCACCATCACAGGGGAGAGAGCGCCACCTAGTGTGTATTCCCATCATCACAGGAGAGAGAGCGCCACCTAGTGTGTATTCCCAACCATTACAGGAGGGAGAGTGCCACCTAGTGTGTATTCCCACCATCACAGGAGAGAGAGCGCCACCTAGTGTGTATTCCCACCATCACAGGAGAGAGAGCGCCACCTAGTGTGTATTTCCACCATCACAGGAGGGAGAGCGCCACCTGGTGTGTATTCCCACCATCACAGGAGGGACAGCGCCACCTAGTGTGTATTCCCACCATCACAGGAGAGAGAGCGCCACCTAGTGTGTATTCCCACCATCACAGGAGAGAGAGCGCCACCTAGTGTGTATTCCCACCATCACAGGAAAGAGAGCGCCACCTAGTGTGTATTCCCACCATCACAGGAGGTAGAGCGCCACCTAGTGTGTATTCCCACCATCACAGGAGAGAGAGCGCCACCTAGTGTGTATTTCCACCATCACAGGAGGGAGAGCGCCACCTGGTGTGTATTCCCACCATCACAGGAGGGAGAGCGCCACCTAGTGTGTATTCCCACCATCACAGGAGGTAGAGCGCCACCTAGTGTGTATTCCCACCATCACAGGAGAGAGAGCGCCACCTAGTGTGTATTTCCACCATCACAGGAGGGAGAGCGCCACCTAGTGTGTATTCCCACCATCACAGGAGAGAGAGCGCCACCTAGTGTGTATTCCCACCATCACAGGAGGTAGAGCGCCACCTAGTGTGTATTCCCACCATCACAGGAGAGAGAGCGCCACCTAGTGTGTATTCCCACCATCACAGGAGAGAGAGCGCCACCTAGTGTGTATTTCCACCATCACAGGAGGGAGAGCGCCACCTAGTGTGTATTCCCACCATCACAGGAGGTAGAGCGCCACCTAGTGTGTATTCCCACCATCACAGGAGAGAGAGCGCCACCTAGTGTGTATTTCCACCATCACAGGAGGGACAGCGCCACCTGGTGTGTATTCCCACCATCACAGGAGGGAAAGCGCCACCTAGTGTGTATTCCCACCATCACAGGAGAGAGAGCGCCACCTAGTGTGTATTTCCACCATCACAGGAGGGACAGCGCCACCTGGTGTGTATTCCCACCATCACAGGAGGGAAAGCGCCACCTAGTGTGTATTCCCACCATCACAGGAGAGAGAGCGCCACCTAGTGTGTATTCCCACCATCACAGGAGAGAGAGTGCCACCTAGTGTGTATTCCCACCATCACAGGAGGGAGAGCGCCACCTGGTGTGTATTCCCACCATCACAGGAGGGAAAGCGCCACCTAGTGTGTATTCCCACCATCACAGGAGAGAGAGCGCCACCTAGTGTGTATTCCCACCATCACAGGAGAGAGAGCGCCACTTAGTGTGTATTCCCACCATCACAGGAGAGAGAGCGCCACCTAGTGTGTATTCCCACCATCACAGGAGAGAGAGCGCCACCTAGTGTGTATTCCCACCATCACTGGAGAGAGAGCGCCACCTAGTGTGTATTCCCACCATCACAGGAGGGAGAGCGCCACCTAGTGTGTATTCCCACCATCACAGGAGGGAGAGCGCCACCTAGTGTGTATTCCCACCATCACAGGAGGGAGGGCGCCACCTAGTGTGTATTCCCACCATCACAGGAGAGAGAGCGCCACCTAGTGTGTATTCCCACCATCACAGGAGAGAGAGAGCCACCTAGTGTGTATTCCCACCATCACAGGAGGGAGAGCGCCACCTAGTGTGTATTCCCACCATCACAGGAGGGAGAGCGCCACCTGGTGTGTATTCCCACCATCACAGGAGAGAGAGCGCCACCTAGTGTGTATTCCCACCATCACAGGAGGGAGAGCGCCACCTGGTGTGTATTCCCACCATCACAGGAGAGAGAGCTCCATCTAGTGTGTATTCCCACCATCACAGGAGAGAGAGCGCCACCTAGTGTGTATTCCCACCATCACAGGAGGGAGAGCGCCACCTAGTGTGTATTCCCACCATCACAGGAGGGAGAGCGCCACCTAGTGTGTATTCCCACCATCACTGGAGAGAGAGTGCCACCTAGTGTGTATTCCCACCATCACAGGAGAGAGAGCACCACCTAGTATGTATTCCCACCATCACTGGAGAGAGCGCCACCTACTGTCTATTCCCACCATCACAGGAGTGAGAGTGCCACCTAATGTGTATTCCCACCATCACTGGAGAGAGAGCACCACCTAGTGTGTATTCCCACCATCACTGGAGAGAGAGCGCCACCTAGTGTGTATTCCCACCATCACAGGAGGGAGAGCTCCATCTAGTGTGTATTCCCACCATCACAGGAGAGAGAGCACCACCTAGTGTGTATTCCCACCATCACAGGAGAGAGAGCGCCACCTAGTGTGTATTCCCACCATCACAGGAGAGAGAGCGCCACCTAGTGTGTATTCCCACCATCACAGGAGTGAGAGCGCCACCTAGTGTGTATTCCCACCATCACAGGAGAGAGAGCACCACCTAGTGTGTATTCCCACCATCACAGGAGAGAGAGCGCCACCTAGTGTGTATTCCCACCATCACAGGGGAGAGAGCGCCACCTAGTGTGTTTTCCCACCATCACAGGGGAGAGAGCGCCACCTAGTGTGTATTCCCACCATCACAGGAGTGAGAGCGCCACCTAGTGTGTATTCCCACCATCACAGGGGAGAGAGCGCCACCTAGTGTGTATTCCCACCATCACAGGAGTGAGAGCGCCACCTAGTGTGTATTCCCACCATCACAGGGGAGAGAGCGCCACCTAGTGTGTATTCCCACCATCACAGGAGAGAGAGCGCCACCTAGTGTGTATTCCCACCATCACAGGAGTGAGAGTGCCACCTAGTGTGTATTCCCACCATCACAGGAGAGAGAGCGCCACCTAGTGTGTATTCCCACCATCACAGGAGAGAGAGCACCACCTAGTGTGTATTCCCACCATCACAGGAGAGAGAGCACCACCTAGTGTGTATTCCCACCATCACTGGAGAGAGAGCGCCACCTAGTGTGTATTCCCACCATCACAGGAGAGAGAGCGCCACCTAGTGTGTATTCCCACCATCACAGGAGGGAGAGCGCCACCTAGTGTGTATTCCCACCATCACAGGAGAGAGAGCGCCACCTAGTGTGTATTCCCACCATCACAGGAGGGAGAGCTCCATCTAGTGTGTATTCCCACCATCACAGGGGAGAGAGCGCCACCTAGTGTGTATTCCCACCATCACAGGAGGGAGTGCTCCATCTAGTGTGTATTCCCACCATCACAGGAGAGAGAGCGCCAACTAGTGTGTATTCCCACCATCACAGGAGAGAGAGCGCCACCTAGTGTGTATTCCCACCATCACAGGAGGGAGAACTCCATCTAGTGTGTATTCCCACCATCACAGGAGAGAGAGCGCCAACTAGTGTGTATTCCCACCATCACAGGAGGGAGAGCGCCACCTAGTGTGTATTCCCACCATCACAGGAGGGAGAGCGCCACCTAGTGTGTATTCCCACCATCACTGGAGAGAGAGCGCCACCTAGTGTGTATTCCCACCATCACAGGAGAGAGAGCACCACCTAGTGTGTATTCCCACCATCACAGGAGGGAGGGCGCCACCTAGTGTGTATTCCCACCATCACAGGAGAGAGAGCGCCACCTAGTGTGTATTCCCACCATCACAGGAGAGAGAGAGCCACCTAGTGTGTATTCCCACCATCACAGGAGGGAGAGCGCCACCTAGTGTGTATTCCCACCATCACAGGAGGGAGAGCGCCACCTGGTGTGTATTCCCACCATCACAGGAGAGAGAGCGCCACCTAGTGTGTATTCCCACCATCACAGGAGGGAGAGCGCCACCTGGTGTGTATTCCCACCATCACAGGAGAGAGAGCTCCATCTAGTGTGTATTCCCACCATCACAGGAGAGAGAGCGCCACCTAGTGTGTATTCCCACCATCACAGGAGGGAGAGCGCCACCTAGTGTGTATTCCCACCATCACAGGAGGGAGAGCGCCACCTAGTGTGTATTCCCACCATCACTGGAGAGAGAGTGCCACCTAGTGTGTATTCCCACCATCACAGGAGAGAGAGCACCACCTAGTATGTATTCCCACCATCACTGGAGAGAGCGCCACCTACTGTCTATTCCCACCATCACAGGAGTGAGAGTGCCACCTAATGTGTATTCCCACCATCACTGGAGAGAGAGCACCACCTAGTGTGTATTCCCACCATCACTGGAGAGAGAGCGCCACCTAGTGTGTATTCCCACCATCACAGGAGGGAGAGCTCCATCTAGTGTGTATTCCCACCATCACAGGAGAGAGAGCACCACCTAGTGTGTATTCCCACCATCACAGGAGAGAGAGCGCCACCTAGTGTGTATTCCCACCATCACAGGAGAGAGAGCGCCACCTAGTGTGTATTCCCACCATCACAGGAGTGAGAGCGCCACCTAGTGTGTATTCCCACCATCACAGGAGAGAGAGCACCACCTAGTGTGTATTCCCACCATCACAGGAGAGAGAGCGCCACCTAGTGTGTATTCCCACCATCACAGGGGAGAGAGCGCCACCTAGTGTGTTTTCCCACCATCACAGGGGAGAGAGCGCCACCTAGTGTGTATTCCCACCATCACAGGAGTGAGAGCGCCACCTAGTGTGTATTCCCACCATCACAGGGGAGAGAGCGCCACCTAGTGTGTATTCCCACCATCACAGGAGTGAGAGCGCCACCTAGTGTGTATTCCCACCATCACAGGGGAGAGAGCGCCACCTAGTGTGTATTCCCACCATCACAGGAGAGAGAGCGCCACCTAGTGTGTATTCCCACCATCACAGGAGTGAGAGTGCCACCTAGTGTGTATTCCCACCATCACAGGAGAGAGAGCGCCACCTAGTGTGTATTCCCACCATCACAGGAGAGAGAGCACCACCTAGTGTGTATTCCCACCATCACAGGAGAGAGAGCACCACCTAGTGTGTATTCCCACCATCACAGGAGAGAGAGCGCCACCTAGTGTGTATTCCCACCATCACAGGAGAGAGAGCACCACCTAGTGTGTATTCCCACCATCACAGGAGGGAAAGCGCCACCTAGTGTGTATTCCCACCATCACTGGAGAGAGAGCGCCACCTAGTGTGTATTCCCACCATCACAGGAGAGAGAGCGCCACCTAGTGTGTATTCCCACCATCACAGGAGGGAGAGCGCCACCTAGTGTGTATTCCCACCATCACAGGGGAGAGAGCGCCACCTAGTGTGTATTCCCACCATCACAGGAGAGAGAGCGCCACCTAGTGTGTATTCCCACCATCACAGGAGTGAGAGTGCCACCTAGTGTGTATTCCCACCATCACAGGAGAGAGAGCGCCACCTAGTGTGTATTCCCACCATCACAGGAGGGAAAGCGCCACCTAGTGTGTATTCCCACCATCACTGGAGAGAGAGCGCCACCTAGTGTGTATTCCCACCATCACAGGGGAGAGAGCGCCACCTAGTGTGTATTCCCACCATCACAGGAGTGAGAGCGCCACCTAGTGTGTATTCCCACCATCACAGGGGAGAGAGCGCCACCTAGTGTGTATTCCCACCATCACAGGAGAGAGAGCGCCACCTAGTGTGTATTCCCACCATCACAGGAGTGAGAGTGCCACCTAGTGTGTATTCCCACCATCACAGGAGAGAGAGCGCCACCTAGTGTGTATTCCCACCATCACAGGAGAGAGAGCACCACCTAGTGTGTATTCCCACCATCACAGGAGAGAGAGCACCACCTAGTGTGTATTCCCACCATCACAGGAGAGAGAGCACCACCTAGTGTGTATTCCCACCATCACAGGAGAGAGAGCACCACCTAGTGTGTATTCCCACCATCACAGGAGGGAAAGCGCCACCTAGTGTGTATTCCCACCATCACTGGAGAGAGAGCGCCACCTAGTGTGTATTCCCACCATCACAGGAGAGAGAGCGCCACCTAGTGTGTATTCCCACCATCACAGGAGGGAGAGCGCCACCTAGTGTGTATTCCCACCATCACAGGAGAGAGAGCGCCACCTAGTGTGTATTCCCACCATCACAGGAGGGAGAGCTCCATCTAGTGTGTATTCCCACCATCACAGGGGAGAGAGCGCCACCTAGTGTGTATTCCCACCATCACAGGAGGGAGTGCTCCATCTAGTGTGTATTCCCACCATCACAGGAGAGAGAGCGCCAACTAGTGTGTATTCCCACCATCACAGGAGAGAGAGCGCCACCTAGTGTGTATTCCCACCATCACAGGAGGGAGAACTCCATCTAGTGTGTATTCCCACCATCACAGGAGAGAGAGCGCCAACTAGTGTGTATTCCCACCATCACAGGAGGGAGAGCGCCACCTAGTGTGTATTCCCACCATCACAGGAGGGAGAGCGCCACCTAGTGTGTATTCCCACCATCACTGGAGAGAGAGCGCCACCTAGTGTGTATTCCCACCATCACAGGAGGGAGAGCTCCACCTAGTGTGTATTCCCACCATCACAGGAGAGAGAGCACCACCTAGTGTGTATTCCCACCATCACAGGAGAGAGAGCGCCACCTAGTGTGTACTCTCACCATCACAGGAGAGAGAGCGCCACCTAGTGTGTATTCCCACCATCACTGGAGAGAGAGCGCCACCTAGTGTGTATTCCCACCATCACAGGAGAGAGAGCGCCACCTAGTGTGTATTCCCACCATCACAGGAGAGAGAGCGCCACCTAGTGTGTATTCCCACCATCACAGGAGGGAGAGCGCCACCTAGTGTGTATTCCCACCATCACTGGAGAGAGAGCGCCACCTAGTGTGTATTCCCACCATCACTGGAGAGAGAGCGCCACCTAGTGTGTATTCCCACCATCACAGGAGGGAGAGCGCCACCTAGTGTGTATTCTCACCATCACAGGAGAGAGAGTGCCACCTAGTGTGTATTCCCACCCTCACAGGAGGGAGAGCGCCACCTAGTGTGTATTCCCACCATCACAGGAGAGAGAGCACCACCTAGTGTGTATTCCCACCATCACAGGAGAGAGAGCGCCACCTAGTGTGTATTCCCACCATCACAGGGGAGAGAGCGCCACCTAGTGTGTATTCCCACCATCACAGGAGAGAGAGCGCCACCTAGTGTGTATTCCCACCATCACAGGAGAGAGAGCGCCACCTAGTGTGTATTCCCACCATCACAGGAGAGAGAGTGCCACCTAGTGTGTATTCCCACCATCACTGGAGAGAGAGCGCCACCTAGTGTGTATTCCCACCATCACTGGAGAGAGAGCGCCACCTAGTGTTTATTCCCACCATCACTGGAGAGAGAGTGCCACCTAGTGTGTATTCCCACCATCACAGGAGGGAGAGCGCCACCTAGTGTGTATTCTCACCATCACAGGAGAGAGAGTGCCACCTAGTGTGTATTCTCACCATCACAGGAGAGAGAGTGCCACCTAGTGTGTATTTCCACCATCACAGGGGAGAGAGTGCCACCTAGTGTGTATTCCCACCATCACAGGAGGGAGAGCGCCACCTAGTGTGTATTCCCACCATCACAGGAGGGAGAGCGCCACCTAGTGTGTATTCCCACCATCACAGGAGAGAGAGCGCCACCTAGTGTGTATTCCCACCATCACAGGAGGGAGAGCACCACCTAGTGTGTATTCCCACCATCACAGGAGGGAGAGCGCCACCTAGTGTGTATTCCCACCATCACAGGAGGGAGAGCGCCACCTAGTGTGTATTCCCACCATCACAGGGGAGAGAGTGCCACCTAGTGTGTATTCTCACAATCACAGGAGGGACAGCGCCACCTAGTGTGTATTCCCACCATCACAGGAGGGAGAGCGCCACCTAGTGTGTATTTCCACCATCACAGGAGGGAGAGCTCCATCTAGTGTGTATTCCCACCATCACTGGAGAGAGAGTGCCACCTAGTGTGTATTCCCACCATCACTGGAGAGAGAGTGCCACCTAGTGTGTATTCCCACCATCACTGGAGAGAGAGTGCCACCTAGTGTGTATTCCCACCATCACAGGAGGGAGAGCGCCACCTAGTGTGTATTCCCACCATCACAGGAGAGAGAGCGCCACCTAGTGTGTATTCCCACCCTCACAGGAGGGAGAGCGCCACCTAGTGTGTATTCCCACCCTCACAGGAGGGAGAGCGCCACCTAGTGTGTATTCCCACCATCACTGGAGGGAGAGCGCCACCTGGTGTGTATTCCCACCATCACAGGAGAGAGAGCGCCACCTAGTGTGGAGCAGTGTATGGAGTATGAGGCGGTAGTACTCGCACAATATAGAGCAGTGTATGGAGTATGGGGCGGTAGTACTCGTACAATATAGAGCAGTGTATGGAGTATGGGGCGGTAGTACTCGCACAATATAGAGCAGTGTATGGAGTATGGGGCGGTAGTACTCGCACAATATAGAGCAGTGTATGGAGTATGGGGCGGTAGTACTCGCACAATATAGAGCAGTGTATGGAGTATGGGGCGGTAGTACTCGCACAATATAGAGCAGTGTATGGAGTATGGGGCGGTAGTACTCGTACAATATAGAGCAGTGTATGGAGTATGGGGCGGTAGTACTCGCACAATATAGAGCAGTGTATGGAGTATGGGGCGGTAGTACTCGCACAATATAGAGCAGTGTATGGAGTATGAGGCGGTAGTACTCGCACAATATAGAGCAGTGTATGGAGTATGAGGCGGTAGTACTCGCACAATATAGAGCAGTGTATGGAGTATGAGGCGGTAGTACTCGCACAATATAGAGCAGTGTATGGAGTATGGGGCGGTAG
Organism: Anomaloglossus baeobatrachus; assembly: GCF_048569485.1. NCBI lineage: Eukaryota > Metazoa > Chordata > Amphibia > Anura > Aromobatidae > Anomaloglossus > Anomaloglossus baeobatrachus. The sequence goes on along the minus strand of NC_134354.1, from coordinate 2,353,701 downwards.
TACTCGCACAATATAGAGCAGTGTATGGAGTATGGGGCGGTAGTACTCGCACAATATAGAGCAGTGTATGGAGTATGAGGCGGTAGTACTCGCACAATATAGAGCAGTGTATGGAGTATGAGGCGGTAGTACTCGCACAATATAGAGCAGTGTATGGAGTATGAGGCGGTAGTACTCGTACAATATAGAGCAGTGTATGGAGTATGGGGCGGTAGTACTCGCACAATATAGAGCAGTGTATGGAGTATGGGGCGGTAGTACTCATACAATATAGAGCAGTGTATGGAGTATGGGGTGGTAGTACTCGCACAATATAGAGCAGTGTATGGAGTATGAGGCGGTAGTACTCGCACAGTATAGAGCAGTGTATGGAGTATGGGGCGGTAGTACTCGTACAATATAGAGCAGTGTATGGAGTTTGAGGCGGTAGTACTCGCACAATATAGAGCAGTGTATGGAGTATGGGGCGGTAGTACTCGCACAATATAGAGCAGTGTATGGAGTATGAGGCGGTAGTACTCGCACAATATAGAGCAGTGTATGGAGTATGAGGCGGTAGTACTCGCACAGTATAGAGCAGTGTATGGAGTATGAGGCGGTAGTACTCGCACAATATAGAGCAGTGTATGAAGTATGGGGCGGTAGTACTCGCACAGTATAGAGCAGTGTATGGAGTATGAGGCGGTAGTACTCGCACAGTATAGAGCAGTGTATGGAGTATGGGGCGGTAGTACTCGTACAATATAGAGCAGTGTATGGAGTATGGGGCGGTAGTACTCGCACAATATAGAGCAGTGTATGGAGTATGGGGCGGTAGTACTCGCACAATATAGAGCAGTGTATGGAGTATGAGGCGGTAGTACTCGCACAATATAGAGCAGTGTATGGAGTATGGGGCGGTAGTACTCGCACAATATAGAGCAGTGTATGGAGTATGAGGCGGTAGTACTCGCACAATATAGAGCAGTGTATGGAGTATGGGCGGTAGTACTCGCACAATATAGAGCAGTGTATGGAGTATGAGGCGGTAGTACTCGCACAATATAGAGCAGTGTATGGAGTATGGGGCGGTAGTACTCGCACAATATAGAGCAGTGTATGGAGTATGAGGCGGTAGTACTCGCACAATATAGAGCAGTGTATGGAGTATGGGGCGGTAGTACTCGCACAATATAGAGCAGTGTATGGAGTATGGGTGGTAGTACTCGCACAGTATAGAGCAGTGTATGGAGTATGAGGCGGTAGTACTCGCACAGTATAGAGCAGTGTATGGAGTATGAGGCGGTAGTACTCGTACAATATAGAGCAGTGTATGGAGTATGAGGCGGTAGTACTCGCACAATATAGAGCAGTGTATGGAGTATGGAGCGGTAGTACTCGTACAATATAGAGCAGTGTATGGAGTATGAGGCGTTAGTACTCGCACAATATAGAGCAGTGTATGGAGTATGGAGCGGTAGTACTCGCACAATATAGAGCAGTGTATGGAGTATGGGGCGGTAGTACTCGCACAGTATAGAGCAGTGTATGGAGTATGAGGTGGTAGTACTCGCACAATATAGAGCAGTGTATGGAGTATGGGGCGGTAGTACTCGCACAATATAGAGCAGTGTATGGAGTATGGGGCGGTAGTACTCGCACAATATAGAGCAGTGTATGGAGTATGAGGCGGTAGTACTCGCACAATATAGAGCAATGTATGGAGTATGGGGCGGTAGTACTCGTACAATATAGAGCAGTGTATGGAGTATGGGGCGGTAGTACTCGCACAATATAGAGCAGTGTATGGAGTATGGGGCGGTAGTACTCGCACAATATAGAGCAGTGTATGGGGTATGAGGCGGTAGTACTCGCACAATATAGAGCAGTGTATGGAGTATGGGGCGGTAGTACTCGCACAATATAGAGCAGTGTATGGAGTATGGGGCGGTAGTACTCGTACAATATAGAGCAGTGTATGGAGTATGAGGCGGTAGTACTCGCACAATATAGAGCAGTGTATGGAGTATGAGGCGGTTGTACTCGCACAATATAGAGCAGTGTATGGAGTATGAGGCGGTAGTACTCGCACAATATAGAGCAGTGTATGGAGTACGGGGCGGTAGTACTCGCACAGTATAGAGCAGTGTATGGAGTATGAGGCGGGTAGTACTCGCACAATATAGAGCAGTGTATGGAGTATGAGGCGGTAGTACTCGTACAATATAGAGCAGTGTATGGAGTATGGGGCGGTAGTACTCGCACAATATAGAGCAGTGTATGGAGTATGAGGCGGTAGTACTCGTACAATATAGAGCAGTGTATGGAGTATGGGGCGGTAGTACTCGCACAATATAGAGCAGTGTATGGAGTATGGGGGGGTAGTACTCGCACAATATAGAGCAGTGTATGGAGTATGAGGCGGTAGTACTCGTACAATATAGAGCAGTGTATGGAGTATGGGGCGGTAGTACTCGCACAATATAGAGCAGTGTATGGAGTATGAGGCGGTAGTACTCGTACAATATAGAGCAGTGTATGGAGTATGAGGCGGTAGTACTCGCACAATATAGAGCAGTGTATGGAGTATGGGGCGGTAGTACTCGCACAATATAGAGCAGTGTATGGAGTATGAGGCGGTAGTACTCGCACAATATAGAGCAGTGTATGGAGTATGGGGCGGTAGTACTCGTACAATATAGAGCAGTGTATGGAGTATGAGGCGGTAGTACTCGCACAATATAGAGCAGTGTATGGAGTATGGGGCGGTAGTACTCGCACAATATAGAGCAGTGTATGGAGTATGAGGCGGTAGTACTCGTACAATATAGAGCAGTGTATGGAGTATGGGGCGGTAGTACTCGCACAATATAGAGCAGTGTATGGAGTATGGGGCGGTAGTACTCGCACAGTATAGAGCAGTGTATGGAGTATGAGGCGGTAGTACTCGTACAATATAGAGCAGTGTATGGAGTATGAGGCGGTAGTACTCGCACAATATAGAGCAGTGTATGGAGTATGAGGCGGTAGTACTCGCACAATATAGAGCAGTGTATGGAGTATGGGGCGGTAGTACTCGTACAATATAGAGCAGTGTATGGAGTATGGGGCGGTAGTACTCGCACAATATAGAGCAGTGTATGGAGTATGAGGCGGTAGTACTCGCACAATATAGAGCAGTGTATGGAGTATGGGGCGGTAGTACTCGCACAATATAGAGCAGTGTATGGAGTATGGGGCGGTAGTACTCGCACAATATAGAGCAGTGTATGGAGTATGAGGCGGTAGTACTCGCACAATATAGAGCAGTGTATGGAGTATGGGGCGGTAGTACTCGCACAATATAGAGCAGTGTATGGAGTATGGGGCGGTAGTACTCGCACAATATAGAGCAGTGTATGGAGTATGGGGCGGTAGTACTCGTACAATATAGAGCAGTGTATGGAGTATGGGGCGGTAGTACTCGTACAATATAGAGCAGTGTATGGAGTATGAGGCGGTAGTACTCGCACAATATAGAGCAGTGTATGGAGCATGAGGCGGTAGTACTCGCACAATATAGAGCAGTGTATGGAGTATGGGGCGGTAGTACTCGCACAATATAGAGCAGTGTATGGAGTATGGGGCGGTAGTACTCGCACAATATAGAGCAGTGTATGGAGTATGAGGCGGTAGTACTCGCACAATATAGAGCAGTGTATGGAGTATGAGGCGGTAGTACTCGTACAATATAGAGCAGTGTATGGAGTATGGGGCGGTAGTACTCGCACAATATAGAGCAGTGTATGGAGTATGGGGCGGTAGTACTCGCACAATATAGAGCAGTGTATGGAGTATGGGGCGGTAGTACTCGCACAATATAGAGCAGTGTATGGAGTATGGGGCGGTAGTACTCGCACAATATAGAGCAGTGTATGGAGTATGGGGGCGGTAGTACTCGTACAATATAGAGCAGTGTATGGAGTTTGAGGCGGTAGTACTCGTACAATATAGAGCAGTGTATGGAGTATGAGGCGGTAGTACTCGTACAATATAGAGCAGTGTATGGAGTATGAGGCGGTAGTACTCGTACAATATAGAGCAGTGTATGGAGTATGAGGCGGTAGTACTCGTACAATATAGAGCAGTGTATGGAGTATGAGGCGGTAGTACTCGCACAATATAGAGCAGTGTATGGAGTATGAGGCGGTAGTACTCGCACAATATAGAGCAGTGTATGGAGTATGAGGCGGTAGTACTCGCACAATATAGAGCAGTGTATGGAGTATGGGGCGGTAGTACTCGTACAATATAGAGCAGTGTATGGAGTATGGGGCGGTAGTACTCGCACAATATAGAGCAGTGTATGGAGTATGAGGCGGTAGTACTCGTACAATATAGAGCAGTGTATGGGGTATGGGCGGTAGTACTCGCACAATATAGAGCAGTGTATGGAGTATGAGGCGGTAGTACTCGCACAATATAGAGCAGTGTATGGAGTATGAGGCGGTAGTACTCGCACAATATAGAGCAGTGTATGGAGTATGAGGCGGTAGTACTCGCACAATATAGAGCAGTGTATGGAGTATGGGGCGGTAGTACTCGCACAATATAGAGCAGTGTATGGAGTATGGGGCGGTAGTACTCGCACAATATAGAGCAGTGTATGGAGTATGGGGCGGTAGTACTCGCACAGTATAGAGCAGTGTATGGAGTATGGGGCGGTAGTACTCGCACAATATAGAGCAGTGTATGGAGTATGAGGCGGTAGTACTCGTACAATATAGAGCAGTGTATGGAGTATGGGGCGGTAGTACTCGCACAATATAGAGCAGTGTATGGAGTATGAGGCGGTAGTACTCGCACAATATAGAGCAGTGTATGGAGTATGGGGCGGTAGTACTCGCACAATATAGAGCAGTGTATGGAGTATGGGGCGGTAGTACTCGCACAATATAGAGCAGTGTATGGAGTATGAGGCGGTAGTACTCGGACAATATAGAGCAGTGTATGGAGTATGAGGCGGTAGTACTCGTACAATATAGAGCAGTGTATGGAGTATGAGGCGGTAGTACTCGCACAATATAGAGCAGTGTATGGAGTATGAGGCGGTAGTACTCGCACAATATAGAGCAGTGTATGGAGTATGGGGCGGTAGTACTCGCACAGTATAGAGCAGTGTATGGAGTATGGGGCGGTAGTACTCGCACAATATAGAGCAGTGTATGGAGTATGGGGCGGTAGTACTCGCACAATATAGAGCAGTGTATGGAGTATGAGGCGGTAGTACTCGCACAATATAGAGCAGTGTATGGAGTATGAGGAGGGTAGTACTCGCACAATATAGAGCAGTGTATGGAGTATGAGGCGGTAGTACTCGCACAATATAGAGCAGTGTATGGAGTATGAGGCGGTAGTACTCGCACAATATAGAGCAGTGTATGGAGTATGGGGCGGTAGTACTCGCACAGTATAGAGCAGTGTATGGAGTATGGGGCGGTAGTACTCGCACAATATAGAGCAGTGTATGGAGTATGGGGCGGTAGTACTCGCACAGTATAGAGCAGTGTATGGAGTATGGGGCGGTAGTACTCGCACAATATAGAGCAGTGTATGGAGTATGGGGCGGTAGTACTCGCACAATATAGAGCAGTGTATGGAGTATGAGGCGGTAGTACTCGCACAATATAGAGCAGTGTATGGAGTATGGGGCGGTAGTACTCGCACAATATAGAGCAGTGTATGGAGTATGAGGGCGGTAGTACTCGCACAATATAGAGCAGTGTATGGAGTATGGGGCGGTAGTACTCGCACAATATAGAGCAGTGTATGGAGTATGGGGCGGTAGTACTCGCACAATATAGAGCAGTGTATGGAGTATGGGGCGGTAGTACTCGCACAATATAGAGCAGTGTATGGAGTATGGGGCGGTAGTACTCGCACAATATAGAGCAGTGTATGGAGTATGGGGCGGTAGTACTCGCACAATATAGAGCAGTGTATGGAGTATGGGGCGGTAGTACTCGTACAATATAGAGCAGTGTATGGAGTATGAGGCGGTAGTACTCGCACAATATAGAGCAGTGTATGGAGTATGGGGCGGTAGTACTCGCACAATATAGAGCAGTGTATGGAGTATGAGGCGGTAGTACTCGCACAATATAGAGCAGTGTATGGAGTATGGGCGGTAGTACTCGCACAATATAGAGCAGTGTATGGAGTATGAGGCGGTAGTACTCGCACAATATAGAGCAGTGTATGGAGTATGGAGGCGGTAGTACTCGCACAATATAGAGCAGTGTATGGAGTATGAGGCGGTAGTACTCGCACAATATAGAGCAGTGTATGGAGTATGGGGCGGTAGTACTCGCACAATATAGAGCAGTGTATGGAGTATGAGGCGGTAGTACTCGCACAATATAGAGCAGTGTATGGAGTATGGGGCGGTAGTACTCGCACAATATAGAGCAGTGTATGGAGTATGAGGGCGGTAGTACTCGTACAATATAGAGCAGTGTATGGAGTATGGGGCGGTAGTACTCGCACAATATAGAGCAGTGTATGGAGTATGGGGCGGTAGTACTCGTACAATATAGAGCAGTGTATGGAGTATGAGGCGGTAGTACTCGCACAATATAGAGCAGTGTATGGAGTATGGGGCGGTAGTACTCGTACAATATAGAGCAGTGTATGGAGTATGAGGCGGTAGTACTCGCACAATATAGAGCAGTGTATGGAGTATGGGGCGGTAGTACTCGCACAATATAGAGCAGTGTATGGAGTATGAGGGCGGTAGTACTCGCACAATATAGAGCAGTGTATGGAGTATGGGGCGGTAGTACTCGCACAATATAGAGCAGTGTATGGAGTATGAGGCGGTAGTACTCGCACAATATAGAGCAGTGTATGGAGTATGGGGCGGTAGTACTCGCACAATATAGAGCAGTGTATGGAGTATGAGGCGGTAGTACTCGCACAATATAGAGCAGTGTATGGAGTATGAGGCGGTAGTACTCGCACAATATAGAGCAGTGTATGGAGTATGGGGCGGTAGTACTCGCACATATAGAGCAGTGTATGGAGTATGGGGCGGTAGTACTCGCACAATATAGAGCAGTGTATGGAGTATTGGGGCGGTAGTACTCGCACAATATAGAGCAGTGTATGGAGTATGAGGCGGTAGTACTCGCACAATATAGAGCAGTGTATGGAGTATGGGGCGGTAGTACTCGAACAATATAGAGCAGTGTATGGAGTATGGGGCGGTAGTACTCGCACAATATAGAGCAGTGTATGGAGTATGGGCGGTAGTACTCGAACAATATAGAGCAGTGTATGGAGTATGGAGGCGGTAGTACTCGCACAATATAGAGCAGTGTATGGAGTATGGAGGCGGTAGTACTCGTACAATATAGAGCAGTGTATGGAGTATGAGGCGGTAGTACTCGCACAATATAGAGCAGTGTATGGAGTATGGGGCGGTAGTACTCGTACAATATAGAGCAGTGTATGGAGTATGGGGCGGTAGTACTCGTACAATATAGAGCAGTGTATGGAGTATGGGGCGGTAGTACTCGTACAATATAGAGCAGTGTATGGAGTATGGGGCGGTAGTACTCGTACAATATAGAGCAGTGTATGGAGTATGGGGCGGTAGTACTCGTACAATATAGAGCAGTGTATGGGTATGGGGCGGTAGTACTCGTACAATATAGAGCAGTGTATGGAGTATGGGGCGGTAGTACTCGCACAATATAGAGCAGTGTATGGAGTATGGGGCGGTAGTACTCGCACAATATAGAGCAGTGTATGGAGTATGGGGCGGTAGTACTCGTACAATATAGAGCAGTGTATGGAGTATGGGGCGGTAGTACTCGCACAATATAGAGCAGTGTATGGAGTATGAGGCGGTAGTACTCGCACAATATAGAGCAGTGTATGGAGTATGGGGCGGTAGTACTCGTACAATATAGAGCAGTGTATGGAGTATGGGGCGGTAGTACTCGTACAATATAGAGCAGTGTATGGAGTATGGGGCGGTAGTACTCGTACAATATAGAGCAGTGTATGGAGTATGGGGCGGTAGTACTCGTACAATATAGAGCAGTGTATGGAGTATGAGGAGGTAGTACTCGCACAATATAGAGCAGTGTATGGAGTATGGGCGGTAGTACTCGCACAATATAGAGCAGTGTATGGAGTATGAGGCGGTAGTACTCGTACAATATAGAGCAGTGTATGGAGTATGAGGCGGTAGTACTCGCACAATATAGAGCAGTGTATGGAGTATGAGGGCGGTAGTACTCGTACAATATAGAGCAGTGTATGGAGTATGAGGCGGTAGTACTCGCACAATATAGAGCAGTGTATGGAGTATGGGGCGGTAGTACTCGTACAATATAGAGCAGTGTATGGAGTATGGGGCGGTAGTACTCGTACAATATAGAGCAGTGTATGGAGTATGGGGCGGTAGTACTCGTACAATATAGAGCAGTGTATGGAGTATGAGGCGGTAGTACTCGCACAATATAGAGCAGTGTATGGAGTATGGAGGCGGTAGTACTCGCACAATATAGAGCAGTGTATGGAGTATGAGGCGGTAGTACTCGCACAATATAGAGCAGTGTATGGAGTATGGGGCGGTAGTACTCGCACAATATAGAGCAGTGTATGGAGTATGAGGCGGTAGTACTCGCACAATATAGAGCAGTGTATGGAGTATGAGGCGGTAGTACTCGCACAATATAGAGCAGTGTATGGAGTATGGGGCGGTAGTACTCGTACAATATAGAGCAGTGTATGGAGTATGGGGCGGTAGTACTCGCACAATATAGAGCAGTGTATGGAGTATGAGGCGGTAGTACTCGCACAATATAGAGCAGTGTATGGAGTATGAGGCGGTAGTACTCGTACAATATAGAGCAGTGTATGGAGTTTGGGGCGGTAGTACTCGTACAATATAGAGCAGTGTATGGAGTATGGGGCGGTAGTACTCGTACAATATAGAGCAGTGTATGGAGTATGAGGCGGTAGTACTCGCACAATATAGAGCAGTGTATGGAGTATGAGGCGGTAGTACTCGTACAATATAGAGCAGTGTATGGAGTTTGGGGCGGTAGTACTCGTACAATATAGAGCAGTGTATGGAGTATGGGGCGGTAGTACTCGCACAATATAGAGCAGTGTATGGAGTATGGGGCGGTAGTACTCGCACAATATAGAGCAGTGTATGGAGTATGGGGCGGTAGTACTCGCACAATATAGAGCAGTGTATGGAGTATGAGGCGGTAGTACTCGTACAATATAGAGCAAGTGTATGGAGTATGGGGCGGTAGTTCTCGCACAATATAGAGCAGTGTATGGAGTATGGGGCGGTAGTACTCGTACAATATAGAGCAATGTATGGAGTATGGGGCGGTAGTACTCGTACAATATAGAGCAGTGTATGGAGTATGAGGCGGTAGTACTCGTACAATATAGAGCAGTGTATGGAGTATGAGGCGGTAGTACTCGCACAATATAGAGCAGTGTATGGAGTATGGGGCGGTAGTACTCGCACAATATAGAGCAGTGTATGGAGTATGGGGCGGTAGTACTCGTACAATATAGAGCAGTGTATGGAGTATGGGGCGGTAGTACTCGTACAATATAGAGCAGTGTATGGAGTATGGGGCGGTAGTACTCGCACAATATAGAGCAGTGTATGGAGTATGGGGCGGTAGTACTCGTACAATATAGAGCAGTGTATGGGGTTCGGGGCGGTAGTACTCGTACAATATAGAGCAGTGTATGGAGTATGGGGCGGTAGTACTCGCACAATATAGAGCAGTGTATGGAGTATGAGGCGGTAGTACTCGCACAATATAGAGCAGTGTATGGAGTATGGGGCGGTAGTACTCGTACAATATAGAGCAGTGTATGGAGTATGAGGCGGTAGTACTCGCACAATATAGAGCAGTGTATGGAGTATGAGGCGGTAGTTACTCGTACAATATAGAGCAGTGTATGGAGTATGGGGCGGTAGTACTCGCACAATATAGAGCAGTGTATGGAGTATGAGGCGGTAGTACTCGCACAATATAGAGCAGTGTATGGAGTATGGGGCGGTAGTACTCGTACAATATAGAGCAGTGTATGGAGTATGGGGCGGTAGTACTCGCACAATATAGAGCAGTGTATGGAGTATGAGGCGGTAGTACTCGTACAATATAGAGCAGTGTATGGAGTATGGGGCGGTAGTACTCGCACAATATAGAGCAGTGTATGGAGTATGAGGGCGGTAGTACTCGCACAATATAGAGCAGTGTATGGAGTATGAGGCGGTAGTACTCGTACAATATAGAGCAGTGTATGGAGTATGGGGCGGTAGTACTCGACAATATAGAGCAGTGTATGGAGTATGGGGCGGTAGTACTCGTACAATATAGAGCAGTGTATGGAGTATGAGGCGGTAGTACTCGCACAATATAGAGCAGTGTATGGAGTATGGGGCGGTAGTACTCGCACAATATAGAGCAGTGTATGGAGTATGAGGCGGTAGTACTCGTACAATATAGAGCAGTGTATGGAGTATGAGGCGGTAGTACTCGTACAATATAGAGCAGTGTATGGAGTATGGGGCGGTAGCACTCGCACAATATAGAGCAGTGTATGGAGTATGAGGCGGTAGTACTCGTACAATATAGAGCAGTGTATGGAGTATGGGGCGGTAGTACTCGTACAATATAGAGCAGTGTATGGAGTATGGGGCGGTAGTACTCGCACAATATAGAGCAGTGTATGGAGTATGAGGCGGTAGTACTCGCACAATATAGAGCAGTGTATGGAGTATGGGGCGGTAGTACTCGTACAATATAGAGCAGTGTATGGAGTATGGGGGCGGTAGTACTCGTACAATATAGAGCAGTGTATGGAGTATGGGGCGGTAGTACTCGCACAATATAGAGCAGTGTATGGAGTATGGGGCGGTAGTACTCGCACAATATAGAGCAGTGTATGGAGTATGAGGCGGTAGTACTCGCACAATATAGAGCAGTGTATGGAGTATGGGGCGGTAGTACTCGTACAATATAGAGCAGTGTATGGAGTATGAGGCGGTAGTACTCGCACAATATAGAGCAGTGTATGGAGTATGGGGCGGTAGTACTCGCACAATATAGAGCAGTGTATGGAGTATGAGGCGGTAGTACTCGTACAATATAGAGCAGTGTATGGAGTATGAGGCGGTAGTACTCGTACAATATAGAGCAGTGTATGGAGTATGAGGCGGTAGTACTCGTACAATATAGAGCAGTGTATGGAGTATGGGGCGGTAGTACTCGCACAATATAGAGCAGTGTATGGAGTATGAGGCGGTAGTACTCGCACAATATAGAGCAGTGTATGGAGTATGGAGGCGGTAGTACTCGCACAATATAGAGCAGTGTATGGAGTATGGGGCGGTAGTACTCGTACAATATAGAGCAGTGTATGGAGTATGGGGTGGTAGTACTCGCACAATATAGAGCAGTGTATGGAGTATGGGGCGGTAGTACTCGCACAATATAGAGCAGTGTATGGAGTATGGGGCGGTAGTACTCGCACAATATAGAGCAGTGTATGGAGTATGGGGCGGTAGTACTCGCACAATATAGAGCAGTGTATGGAGTATGGGGCGGTAGTACTCGCACAATATAGAGCAGTGTATGGAGTATGAGGTGGTAGTACTCGCACAATATAGAGCAGTGTATGGAGTATGAGGGCGGTAGTACTCGCACAATATAGAGCAGTGTATGGAGTATGGGGCGGTAGTACTCGCACAATATAGAGCAGTGTATGGAGTATGGGGCGGTAGTACTCGCACAATATAGAGCAGTGTATGGAGTATGGGGCGGTAGTACTCGCACAATATAGAGCAGTGTATGGAGTATGGGGCGGTAGTACTCGCACAATATAGAGCAGTGTATGGAGTATGGGGCGGTAGTACTCGCACAATATAGAGCAGGGTATGGAGTATGGGGGCGGTAGTACTCGTACAATATAGAGCAGTGTATGGAGTATGAGGCGGTAGTACTCGTACAATATAGAGCAGTGTATGGAGTATGGGGCGGTAGTACTCGTACAATATAGAGCAGTGTATGGAGTATGGGGCGGTAGTACTCGCACAATATAGAGCAGTGTATGGGGTATGAGACGGTAGTACTCGCACAATATAGAGCAGTGTATGGAGTATGAGGAGGTAGTACTCGCACAATATAGAGCAGTGTATGGAGTATGAGGAGGTAGTACTCGCACAATATAGAGCAGTGTATGGAGTATGAGGAGGTAGTACTCGCACAATATAGAGCAGTGTATGGAGTATGGGGCGGTAGTACTCGCACAATATAAAGCAGTGTATGGAGTATGAGGCGGTAGTACTCGCACAATATAGAGCAGTGTATGGAGTATGGGGCGGTAGTACTCGTACAATATAGAGCAGTGTATGGAGTATGAGGCGGTAGTACTCGTACAATATAGAGCAGTGTATGGAGTATGGGGCGGTAGTACTCGCACAATATAGAGCAGGGTATGGAGTATGGGGCGGTAGTACTCGTACAATATAGAGCAGTGTATGGAGTATGGGGCGGTAGTACTCGCACAATATAGAGCAGTGTATGGAGTATGGGGCGGTAGTACTCGCACAATATAGAGCAGTGTATGGAGTATGGGGCGGTAGTACTCGTACAATATAGAGCAGTGTATGGAGTATGGGGCGGTAGTACTCGCACAATATAGAGCAGTGTATGGAGTATGAGGCGGTAGTACTCGTACAATATAGAGCAGTGTATGGAGTATGGGGCGGTAGTACTCGCACAATATAGAGCAGTGTATGGAGTATGGGGCGGTAGTACTCGCACAATATAGAGCAGTGTATGGAGTATGGGGCGGTAGTACTCGCACAATATAGAGCAGTGTATGGAGTATGAGGCGGTAGTACTCGCACAATATAGAGCAGTGTATGGAGTATGGGGCGGTAGTACTCGCACAATATAGAGCAGTGTATGAGTATGGGGCGGTAGTACTCGCACAATATAGAGCAGTGTATGGAGTATGGGGCGGTAGTACTCGTACAATATAGAGCAGTGTATGGAGTATGAGGTGGTAGTACTCGCACAATATAGAGCAGTGTATGGAGTATGAGGCGGTAGTACTCGCACAATATAGAGCAGTGTATGGAGAATGAGGCGGTAGTACTCGCACAATATAGAGCAGTGTATGGAGTATGGGGCGGTAGTACTCGCACAATATAGAGCAGTGTATGGAGTATGAGGCGGTAGTACTCGCACAATATAGAGCAGTGTATGGAGTATGGGGCGGTAGTACTCGCACAATATAGAGCAGTGTATGGAGTATGGGGCGGTAGTACTCGCACAATATAGAGCAGTGTATGGAGTATGGGGCGGTAGTACTCGCACAATATAGAGCAGTGTATGGAGTATGGGGCGGTAGTACTCGCACAATATAGAGCAGTGTATGGAGTATGGGGCGGTAGTACTCGCACAATATAGAGCAGTGTATGGAGTATGAGGCGGTAGTACTCGCACAATATAGAGCAGTGTATGGAGTATGGGGCGGTAGTACTCGTACAATATAGAGCAGTGTATGGAGTATGAGGCGGTAGTACTCGTACAATATAGAGCAGTGTATGGAGTATGAGGCGGTAGTACTCGCACAATATAGAGCAGTGTATGGAGTATGGGGCGGTAGTACTCGCACAATATAGAGCAGTGTATGGAGTATGGGGCGGTAGTACTCGCACAATATAGAGCAGTGTATGGAGTATGAGGCGGTAGTACTCGCACAATATAGAGCAGTGTATGGAGTATGGGGCGGTAGTACTCGTACAATATAGAGCAGTGTATGGAGTATGGGGCGGTAGTACTCGTACAATATAGAGCAGTGTATGGAGTATGGGGTGGTAGTACTCGCACAATATAGAGCAGTGTATGGAGTATGAGGCGGTAGTACTCGCACAATATATAGCAGTGTATGGAGTATGAGGCGGTAGTACTCGCACAATATAGAGCAGTGTATGGAGTATGAGGCGGTAGTACTCGTACAATATAGAGCAGTGTATGGAGTATGGGCGGTAGTACTCGTACAATATACAGCAGTGTATGGAGTATGAGGCGGTAGTACT